>NC_058110.1:35453752-35753752 GCF_914725855.1 Thunnus albacares | reverse complement strand
TCACTTTCTCTCCTTCTTCCCTCTCTCTTCTGACTAACACATACACGCGTGCGCACACACACATACACGCACCAACATGGTCAGATAACGTCGGACAAAGCTTTGCTTTGTTTTTCCTTATCCGCCATCAGACACGTGTGTTTTTCACAGAAGTGGGTGAGTGCAAGACGCCATCCACCAGGTGGCGCCGTCTTGCTTCTGTCTAACCAAGACACCGCCATACTTCTGCCATCCGGTTCTCGCGCGACGTGACTTCCTCCCATAGTCACGTCCACGTCGCAGACCGACGATGTCATCACGTCAGGTCCGGTCGCCATCTTGTCACACACACACACGCACGCTCACACACACACACACACGCACGCACACACAAACATGCATTCCCCTGCATGTGTCCAACGCTGTACATAGCTGTTTGTGTTTTGTTTGGTAGGATTAGATTTTAGAATAGTTGTTTATTGAATGAAGCATTTGTTAACTTTGTTAATTTTGCTAAGTTTAATAAAAATAAATAATGACAGAAGTCCTTCTGTCATTATTGTGTGTAATATTGTGAAAAGTGGCTGATTGAAGGAGTCAGAGCTCGAATTCAACCCTTCTTTGTTCACCCTCGAATATTGATATCTCTCAGATATTAACATTCTAGGTGAACTCCCATTTATGAGACTACCTTGTTTGGTTATTGGTCCCGGTTTCTGGGTGGTGCCCCGTATTTGTTTATTCATATTAATAATTCTATTGTCATAATTAGTTAATTATCCTCGATAATTGATAATTATTGCAAATAATCAACTGTGTTCCTCACAGATCCAACAGTTGGTGCCTGAATTATTGATTAAGGTTAACAATATCTTATTTTCATAATTCATAATTATCTATGATAATTATGAATTATTGCTAATAACCAAACACACTACTGCCCGTCCCAACATCATCATCATGTTGTAAACACACAGAGAAACAGTCAAGTCAAATTAATTTATAGAGCACATTCAAAAACAACAGTTGACCAAAGACACAGAAAAATGTAAAAACACAGTTGAAGAATCAAAGCAAAGCCAGATTGATGCAGGTTCGCTTTCAATGATGGCTCAGACGACGAGAAACTTCAGCGTGGTGATTTTTTATTCACACCAAGTTCCCCAAACAAGAGTGGCAAAAATATTTACAGTGCAGGAGTGGAAAAAAACCAATAACAAAAAAAAGTATTTACACGACAGGTTTCACACTGGCAGCTCGTTACCCACATTGTTACTCGGCCACGGCCAAAAACCCAACAACCCTAAATGAGCAGAGCTCCCCTTATATATTCTTAGCCCCTCCCCCGGGCAAACCAATTAACAAATTATAGTGTCCTACGTTCAAATTTGACATCACAACAAACATAAATTCAAAAATCAATGACATACTTTGCATAAAGGAAAAATGGCACTAATCGCCCTTCATATGGCTATGGCCAAATACCCCCAAACCAAAATAAATCATAAAATATCAGTCCATTCAATATTAATGGTATGGTCCACGGTCACATGACCCTCTTAAGGGTGCCACCGAGCGCTATTTATGGTGTGTCCAGGAAGTGCCTCAGTTTGGCCCATGCCCGGAGGCAACCAGAGGCAGCAGCAGCAGGTAAGTGTATATGTGTGTGTGTGTCGCGTCAGCGCCGAGTGTGCACCCTCGAACGCCTAGCGTGAAGAAAAGAGTTCGGACAGTGGGGAAAAGTTTGTGAAAGTGCAAGACCGCGGGACACAAGTGCGGGCCTGCAAGGAACAGTTTGAACTGGAGCATGGCTCCGCAGGAACAGTGGGAGCGCTGCGCGCTGTGCCCTCCCGGCACTGGCGCACTCTCTCCGGCCAAGAGAGAGAGAAACGCACGCCGGTCAGGGCATGACGGAGCGTTCACGGGTGCCCTGTCACACAGATAAATAAAGTAAAGTAAGTAAAGTAAATTCTAATAAATAAAATTAACAATTTTAATATGCTATAAAAAAAAATGAGAGGGACTCAAAAGTGATTCTATAAAGGAGGGTCTGTAGCTGGGATTTAAAAGTGGTGATAGATGGGGAGGATCTGATGGTGAGGGGCAAACTGTTCCACGGTCTGGGAACAGCGATGGAAAAAGCTTTGTCACTTTTGGATTTTGACCAGGAACGTGGAACAGAGAGGAATAACTGATCAGAGGATCTCAGGGGTCTTAATGTAGAATATGGACTGAAGACATTAGAGATTTAGGCTGGTGCCAAACCATTCAGAGCTTAAAATCAGTCCTGTATTTCACTGGTATCCAGTGGAGGGAGGCCAGTGCAGTGGTGATGTGCTCTCTCTGTTTGGTGTCAGTGTTAAAAGCATGAAAAACTGTCTTCAGATTGTCAAAAGCAAAAAAGGGTTATTACTCTGTAGTTACGGTGTAATCTTTTTTCATTAATGGTGTACCAGTACAGTACGTACATATATGTAGGCACAGGAGAACAAGATGTGATGTCATTAAAATGTTGAATGCTGGCTTTTGTTTTCGTCTAGCATTATGGCTCCTCAAGGTGCAAGCTTACCCTTTTTTCAGCTCTGTGCACAGTCTCTTTCATCACAAGAAATAAATATATAACTACAGTTACAACATGAGGTATGAATCATAACGCATATATATGGTTCATATGCTCTTCTAACTGCAAACTGTGTAGTTAATTTAGTTTGTTCTTCCATGTTTTGAGGAAAGTAAAATTCAAACAACCTGTTTTCACATTGTCCTCTGTAGTTACAGAGTAATTTATGTTGGTTATTCACCCCTTGTTATGCGTAGTTACAGGGTAAGTACAGTGTATGTGGGCTCAGCTTTTGAAATATAGGATATTATGTAAATTATACAGGTATATGCATCAACAACATATAGAATGTCCATATTGGGATCCAAATTTTGTCCTCTGTAGTTACAGAGTAAGTTATGTTGGTTATTCACCCCTTGTTACACGTAGTTACAGGGTAAGTACAGTGTATGTGGGCTGTAATCTAAAGCACTGTTAGTTCTCCTCTTGTTACATTAAGTTACAGGGTAACTACAGGGTATGCGGCCTCAGCTTTTGTAATATAGCATATTATGTAAATTATACAACTATATGTATCAACAACATATAGAATGTCCATATTGGGATTCCAATTTTGTCCTCTGTAGTTACAAAGTTGTGTAGGTTGTTCACCCCTTCTTACATGTAGTTACAGGGTAACTACAAGGTATGTGGGCTCAGCTTTTGAAATATAGGATATTATGTAAATTATATAGGTATATGCATCAACAACATATAGAATGTCCATATTGTGATCCCAATTTTGTCCTCTGTAGTTACAGAGTAAGTTATGTTGGTTATTCAACCCTTGTTACGTGTAGTTACAGGGTAAGTACAGGGTATGTGGGCTCAGCTTTTGAAATATAGGATTTTATGTAAATTATACAGGTATATGCAACAACAACATATAGAATGTCCATATTGGGATCCAAATTTTGTCCTCTGTAGTTACAGAGTAAGTTATGTTGGTTATTCACACCTTGTTACGCGTAGTTACAGGGTAAGGACAGTGTATGTGGGCTGTAATCTAAAGCACTGTTAGTTCTCCCCTTGTTACATTTAGTTACAGGGTAACTACAGGGTATGCGGGCCCAGCTTTCGTAATATAGCATATTATGTAAACTATACAACTATATGTATCAACAACATATGGAATGTCCATATTGGGATTCCAATTTTGTCCTCTGTAGTTACAGAGTAAGTTATGTTGGTTATTCACCCCTTGTTACGCGTAGTTACAGGGTAAGTACAGTGTATGTGGGCTGTAATCTAAAGCACTGTTAGTTCTCCCCTTGTTACATTTAGTTACAGGGTAACTACAGGGTGTGCAGGCTCAGCTTTTGTAATATAGCATATTATGTAAACTATACAATGCATGAACAACATATAGAATGTCCATATTGGGATCCCAATTTTGTCCTCTGTAGTTACAAAGTAAGTTATGTTGGTTATTCAACCCTTGTTACGTGTAGTTACAGGGTAAGTACAGGGTATGTGGGCTCAGCTTTTGAAATATAGGATTTTATGTAAATTATACAGGTATATGCATCAACAACATATAGAATGTCCATATTGGGATCCAAATTTTGTCCTCTGTAGTTACAGAGTAAGTTATGTTGGTTATTCACCCCTTGTTACACGTAGTTACAGGGTAAGGACAGTGTATGTGGGCTGTAATCTAAAGCACTGTTAGTTCTCCCCTTGTTACATTTAGTTACAGGGTAACTACAGGGTATGCAGGCTCAGCTTTTGTAATATAGCATATTATGTAAACTATACAACTATATGTATCAAAAACATATAGAATGTCCATATTGGGATCCCAATTTTGTCCTCTGTAGTTACAAAGTAAGTTATGTTGGTTATTCAACCCTTGTTACGTGTAGTTACAGGGTAAGTACAGTGTATGTGGGCTGTAATCTAAAGCACTGTTAGTTCTCCCCTCGTTACATTTAGTTACAGGGTAACTACAGGGTATGCAGGCTCAGTTTTTGTAATATAGCATATTATGTAAACTATACAACTATATGTATCAAAAACATATAGAATGTCCATATTGGGATTCCAATTTTGTCCTCTGTAGTTACAGAGTAAATTATGTAGGTTATTCACCCCTTGTTACGCGTAGTTACAGGGTAAGTACAGTGTATGTGGGCTGTAATCTAAAGCACTGTTAGTTCTCCCCTTCTTACATGTAGTTACAGGGTAACTACAAGGTATGTGGGCTCAGCTTTTGTAATATAGCATATTATGTAAACTATACAGGCCGGGGTAATGCCATCTAGAGTAGCTTTATCATTAGATAATGTGTTTCTAAGGTGTTTAGGGCCAAGCATAATAACTTCACTTTTGTCTGTTTGATTTATGATTTGAAAATATATTGGTAACACCGGATTTTACGTCCCCATATTTATCATTTATAAGCAGTATATAGACATTTAGTAAATGGTTATAACTCCTGTTGGCACCCAGAAGTGTTAACTGTTTCTAAGGTGTTTAGGGCCAAGCACAATAACTTCACTTTTGTCTGAGTTTAGTAGCAGAAAATTGCAGGTCATCCAGGTCTTAATGTCCTCAAAGCATGCTTGGAGTCTAGTTAACTGGTTGGATTCATCTTACTTCATTGATAAATATAATTGGGTATCATCTGCAAAACAATGAAAATGTATGGAGTGTTTCTTAATAATATTACCTAAAGGTAACAAATATAAGCTGAATAGTATTGGTCCTAGTACAGAACCTTGTGGAGCTCCATGTCTAATGCCTGGGACATAGCCTGCGTGAGCAGCATATGTGAATCACGGAACTTGCTTTTCATTTTGGCGCCCATGTTAACAGATTAGAGCAGCCACACAGCCCACATGAGCCATATGTTTCACGTGCGGCTCACTATAGTTTCAATGTCTGTATTTGTAGAATATGTCACAGACATGAAGTGTCATCACTGCGGGTCAGCCTGCGTGGTGCATGCTGGGGAAGGAAGCCTCTCTGGTGGAGAACTCCAGCACAGGAAGTTGGTGACACACGGAGCTTCTTTTCTTGACTCATATCGCTCTCTGTGATATTAGTTCAAACTGGGGCTCCTGCCTGTTGTTTCACTTGCTTCCCTGCAGAGATTTGGTGTTGTTACTTTTGTTATTTTTGGTCAGTTTCTGTAAAACACCCAGTTCAGATTTGACCAACCAGTGTATAAAATGGGCAAAAAGACAACAGACCGTGTAGTTAAAAAAAAAAATCCCAATATTTTATTAAATAGCTGCTAATAAATAAATAGAGGTAAAACGAGACCAAAGCCGGGGGGGCTAAGTCAGTTAGACAAGAGGGAATAGGATGCCTGTGGTTGGGTGTGCTCAACCTATTCCTGCGTGTGGTGAAGCACAGAGAAGCACTTCAAAACTACATCAAATCCAACCATTAAAGTCTGCATCTACACACAAAAGAAGACAAACAAAGTGACTGACTCTAGTGTGTGTGGCTGGTTAAGTAATTGCAGATTGGAGGTCACACCCAAGCACACCTGTATACCATCAGCCCATAACCATGCAATTCACCCCACCACATGTGAAGACCACACCCACAGGACACACAATAGGTGCTAAACAATAATAGTGTCAATCACTGCATTCAAAATCAGGCCGATACAGGTCCACCCTGTTACATGTCCCTACGGACAGTTTGGAGGTTTCATCTCTGTTGCTGGTCCACTACACTGGCTGCTGGCTTCATAACCTTGCAAAGCAGTGAAAGTAAACTTTTTTTAGTTCTAGTATGTTCAAAATAAATAATGCAAAATAATAAAAACGATAGGAAAATAACAAATTAATGCATGTTTAATTTAAATACGGCACTCTTAACATATGATTTAGTGTGAAAATAAATGAAATGACATAACAAGACGGATAGCAGACAATAACTGAAAAGCTAATTCTTCACCCTGCACTATTTCCACTGAATGGGTGCTCTACTCATACACAGCAAGCTAGTCAACATTATGGCCAATATTTACATACAAATCACAAGCGCTCACTTCTCAAACTCGCACCAAAGTGTAATCTTAATTAACACAATAGTTGAACAGACTGACAAGATGAGTGTTTTTAGTCCAGATATTATAGGATACCATATTCAGATATAGTGGACCCATGAACATTGACTGTAGCCACTGCAAGAGAGGCCTTTAGTTTCCAAAACGTTTTTTCTTGCCAAGTCTCATTAAGAGCCAGGAAATCTCTCGCTGACATATTCTTCCTTTTCTCAACAAAGGCTTCACTGAACAATTTCATGTTGCTTCCTTCGGTTTGTTTGATTTATGATTTGAAAATATATTGGTAACACCGGATTTTACGTCCCCATATTTATCATTTATAAGCAGTATATAGATATTTAGTAAATGGTTATAACTCCTGTTGGCACCCAGAAGTGTTAACTGCTGTCAACTGCTTCTCAAACTCACACCGAAGTGTAAGTTAACATCTTAATTAACACAGCAGTTGAACAGATTGAGACTACTACATCACTCCAAATTAAGCATCCCAACACAGGATACCAGTCAGTTTTACAAATGGTTTTAAGATTTCTGATTAAATTTAAAGAACACCTTGATCTGGCCCCAACCTTAATTTCAGACCTTTTTAAACCCTTAATATCCCTGCACTAAAAGAGGCAAAGTTTGATCATGCTCAATTTCTGTTCAAGCAGCAAACTGCACTCCTTTAGAGCTGCATCCTCATGGCTCCCCTCTGCCACTGCTGTGAGGGTAGGAGGCAAAGTTGACATTGTGTGTACATTGAAAATAATACAGGCAACAACGTTGCCACCTGTTGGTGTGTAGGCACTTCTAAGAGTGTGATACATATTTTCCATTTTTGTATTCTCAGGACAAGGCTGAGGCTCATTGCAGAGGATCATAGCCATCGTTGGAATTCTGAAAGGAAGTGGGTGACTTTCAATCTGCCATATGAACTTGAGACTATTTTTAGCATGCAGATTCACATTTGTATGTTAATACTGATCATGTATTAGCTTATTTGTTTGTTTCTGGAGGGAATTTAGCTCCTGTTTTTGAATTTAGCCCCTATTTCCATGGCCAAGGAAAGTTCAGTCATTTGTCAGAGGTTAGGGACTCAAGTCGCATGACTGGACACAAGTCGTAAATTTGAGGACTTGCGACTTGCTTTACTAACACTGATAAGACTCGATTTGACTTTGACTTGAGGCAGATGACTCGAAAAGACTTGACAGTTTTTATTCAGCTGAGTCGCCTATTTACATTATTGTAGATATTGAGCATGAACAGTTAACGTTTTGAGACATGATAGGGTAACTTCTAGTGTAGTGTGTGCAACCCAGGCTTTAAAGACAGTGTCTACCAGGACCTAGAAAACGATGCAAGACAGGATTGAGCTGAAAGCTTGTTGAAAGCATTTTCCCATACCTGCACTGAGCTTGAGTTGAGCTTAATATTACCAGACCGTTTCTGATTTAGGCAAGAAAGCTTATGAATTGACAGCTTCTCATGACAGAGCTTCATTATTCTGTTCACTAGTTCAAAGTCAATGTAACTCGACCACAGCAGAATGGTCTCTCTTTCTCTCCAGTCAACTGTGTAACAAATGCAATTCTTCAAGATCAGGCAAACAAGATGGTATTTTTCCTTGATGATGCTTGACATTTGAACAATTTCAGTGTTCTAAATGAATGGATGTATTAGTCTACACAATCCACAGCAGAAAAAAGTAATCATCAGATAGAATACTATTTCGTGTTGCCGTTTTCTCATGATATGGATTGCCATTGTACCCATTTCTCTAGTGTTTTAAGCACTTCTTTCATGGTGACTTGATTTGTGACTTAATTGACTTGTCTTGCTTGACGTTTAGCAGTGACTTGACTTGGGTTACTTGAGTCTAAACACAGTGACTTAGGACTTGCTTGAGCCTTTAAGGTTAAGACTTGAGACTTGCTTGTGACTTGCACATGTGTAACTCCCATTTCTGATATTTGTGAACGTGAACTACTTCCTCCCAAAGCCACAAACCAGAGACGTGAGACTCAAATTTCTGATGCCATCCGCAATAAAGTCTGGGGCTGCTTCATAGACAATGAATGTGAAACTAATTTTGTAGTAATATTTAAATACCCAAGTAAGCTTTATTCTATAGTGACCTTTCATATCTGAAAAAGAAAATGTAGCTGTATACTAGGGTTGGGCAATGTCTACAGAATTGGCATATGACGATGTCCACAGTGAAACATCGTAATGGACAATGATATCTGGTGGGATAAATTACTGCATTTTGCTATCATTTATGGTTGTGCTAAGTTTCTCTCCTCTCGTCTGTTTCACCACAGGTGGCGCTGAGCGATCCTTGCATGTGTGAGTGTTTGTCCTCTGAGTGGAGCAGAGGAGAGACAGTGAACCACGTGAAGTACTTGAGTTGACGACAACTACAGTTGTTGCGTTACTGTAAGTGCAATAAAAGCTTTGTGAGTAAAAAGCCAATAAGAGTAATTTAATCCACGCAAAAGATGGACAGACAACGGGGGGGCTTTTAAAACACGATGTTATAATGTTAGAGGCTCAGTGGTTGATGACCTTCAGCCACTAGTGATGGATGATGGCATTGCCCATCAGCCCAACCCTACCATATACTCAGAACATCCCCCTGGGTGTTCTCAGTGTCATCTATAACATCTTTCTCAATTCATTGTTTTTGGAAAAGCTCCAGACATTATCAGATGACATCACAAATCTGAATTTTAGCCAAATAATTTTTGGATTTGCGAGAGATTTGTTCATGTTCACTAACATTTTGAACCATCTTAGAGCATGGGAATAATATGTATGAATTTCTAAATTGGCCGTAGTTTCCCTTTTGCCATAATGCAACATGTAAGACATTGTAATGATAAAATGTACAAAACTGTTTTTGCTTCCATTAATGTCTGTTGAAATAATCTGAATGAGAAAATAAATAAATATATTCTAGTAAAGTATTCTGTTTGAGCTCTTATTGGGTTGATCAGCTTCAGACCCGCATAATAATTCAATATGGCTGTTTAGTGGTTCATTAATTCTGAAACTTTAAGGATAACACTATAAAAAATAGTGAATTACTTTGTAAAGCAAGTAGTGAAATGTAATTTTATGATACATTATTAAACGTCTTGAAACCTCATACACCTCAAATGGGGATCTGCATTGAATGGATTGTAAAATGGCAGTAGAAAAATGTATATAATGATTCAGTGTAAAAGAAGTTGATATAATGGTACTTTTACATAGACCTTCTGGTTTTTGTACATTCAGAACCCCATACATTAATGTGAAATGTCCGTAGATATATTGGAGAGCTGCTTGTAATTACTGTCAAATAATGTTAATATAAAGTTAACCTCATACATTAATGGGGGAATGTATGTAGATATATTGGATAGTTGCTTTTAAATACTATCAAATAATGTTTATAGAAACTAAACCTAATACATTAATGGGAAAAGCCCATAAATATATTGGAGAGTTGATTTTAATAACTGTCAAAAAGTGTTTATATAATGTATACTCCATACATTTATGAGAAAAGCCTGTAAATATACTGGAGAGTTGATTTTAATTACTGTCAAATAATGTTTATATAATGTATACTCCATACATTTATGAGAAAAGCCTGTAAATATACTGGAGAGTTGATTTTAATTACTGTCAAATAATGTTTATATAATGTATACTCCATACATTTATGAGAAAAGCCTGTAAATATACTGGAGAGTTGATTTTAATTACTGTCAAATAATGTTTATATAATGTATACTCCATACATTTATGAGAAAAGCCTGTAAATATACTGGAGAGTTGCTTGTAATTGCTGTCAAATAATGTTTATATAAAGTAATGATTATTAAAATTATGTTTTTTGAAGCTATTATCACATGATCTTATTTTTTTATACAGTGTAAAACCAACATTTACCAGGGATCTACTGTAAATAGATTGGATAATCACATAGAATAAAAGCCTAAAGCTCTCAAGATACCATTAATGGGTGTTAAAGAAGAGTAATTTGATTTTTCGTTTTTCTGCGTTTTACATCCAGAAATCTGTATTTTGTGGGGGAGTTCTTGTGGATGGATTGAATAATCCTATGAATTTACCAAAGATTACTGTATGAAAACAGGAGTCTTCATTTAAATTAGGTCATTCTAAGGTATTTCTGCAGTCTTTTTCATTTTTTATGCAGATTTATCCATTCATTTAACATTCTAGCGATGTTTTAAAATGAGATTTTATTTTTATTTTACAATGGTTGGACTGTAAAAATGCAGACAATGTCCAAAGTAATTATCCGTATTTTTAAAATAAATCTCTGTCGAATAACTAAAAGTTTTTTACTGTTATTTGACGGTAAGTGTTTGGCAACTTTTGCTGCCAGACTTTTTATCATTTTTTTACGATTTTTTTTTTTTACAGTGTAGGATACCATATTCAGATATAGTGGACCCATGAACAACCCTAACCCTAACCCTGTAGCCACTGCAAAAGAGGCCTTTAGTTTCCAAAACGTTTTTTCTTGCCAAGTCTCGGTAAGAGCCAGGAAATCTCTTGCTGACATATTGTGCCTTTTCTGAACAAAGGCTTCACTGAACAACTTCGTGTTGCTTCCTTCAGTTTGTTTGATTTATGATTTGAAAATATATTGGTAACACTGGATTTTACGTACCCATATTTATCATTTATAAGCAGTTTATAGATATTTAATAAATGGTTATAACGCCTGTTGGCACCCAGAAGTGTTTGCTGCTGTATAAACAGATAATGAATGACAATATAGTAAAACTCAGTTGTAATAATATAAAATATATCTTCATAGGAGAAGTTATAATAAATAATGGGCATTAATGAAATGCTCTTATACCTATAACTATATATTCAATGTTTATATGGTGATCATAAATGTTAAATGGGGTAAAGTGATTATCCTTATCTTCAGTCAGATTCACAGCAGCTTCATCAGGAAACCACTGATCTACATAAATTAATATTACACTTGTGTTCATATCTGTGAGGCTGTGTGTATGTATTTATTTAATCTTCATTGTTGGATATCTCCTGGGATATTATACATTATGTAAAGATTTTTGTATTTTGTATTTGTATGAGGTCAATATATTGTGCTGTGAGATGCTGGTGTGTAAACATACTGGAATGTTTGGTTTGTTGGTGTTTAATGTGTTAAATAATTCCATAGAGGTCATATAGGTCATACAATGGATCGATAATAAAATGATTCATTCATTAATGTACCTTTAACAATCATCATCATCACTATGTTGTAAACACAGAAAAAAGGCAAATCAAATTTTACATGAGAGAGAGAGAGAGAGAGGGACGGAGACAGAAGAGACAAAGAGAGGGAGGGTGGGACCAACTTCCAATGAAGTTGATATAACTTATAATTTCCCATGAAGTTAACTGTTAGACCCATATTTCACTGGTAACCAGTGGAGGGAGGTCAGTACAGGGTGATCTCTCTTTTTTTGATCCAGTCAGGAATGTCGCTGCTGCATTTTGAACCACTTTCAGACGAGACAGGAAGGACTGACTCACTCCCAGATAAAGTGAGTTGCAGTAATCGAGACATGAGGTTATAAAAGCATGTAAAACTGTCTCCAGATCGCCAAAAGAAAGAAAAGGTTTTAAGAGAGAGATAGAAAAAAGAATGAGTGTTAACTTAAATCATCGTCAGCTTCCTGATTGATCAGACAGACATATAGAGGCAGTTCTCTGACAGTTTGATGATTTTCTGCATCAGGATCAAACTCAGAATGAATATCCACCATGTTCTGTTCTTCTGCTTCTTATCAGGTGAGGACTGATTACCTGACTGTGTCTGTAAAGCTGCAGCACAAACTGCTTCTGGACATTCATTGTGTTTATTTTAACAAATGTCAGATTTGTATCACACAAGTTTTCATGTTGCTGTCATTTTAATTCATTTTCCTGTCGTTCTCTAAAATATTCTGTTACTAGTTGCCGCTGCAACATCTCTATAATGTAATCTTGTAATTTAACTAAACTAAATGTAATGTAATTTAACAAAACATATGAACCATCCATCCATGAATATTTGTTGCTCATTAATGTGTTTGATATTAGAAAGTATGAAACAAAAACATTGAAAAACAGACGTTACACAGAGACACTGTGACTACAACTGCAGCTACAAGTAGAACAACAGTAACTGCTGTACAGTCAGTGAAAACTTTGCTAATGGCTGCCTCTGTATCATCTCTGCTTCTCTGTGAACTGATGGATTAGCCCTCATTAATCTGTAGTCTGTTTACAGTAAGTCTACAATACACAAAGTATTGATCATCAGTATTCACTGTTCATCTTTCCAACAGCACTGCAGGATGGAAACACTGGACTCGTCAATGCAATACTTGTTTTCGCTGGAGCTGAAGGAGGAAATGGTTCAATGGATTGCTATTTTACTTCGTCTAGAAGCACCAAGTTCTTCTGTAAAGGAGAATGTAAAGAAGACATTCTCATTAAAACAAATGATGTCACAGCTCAGAGTGGCAGATACAGCATCAAATATAAAGACGGATCTTCTGGAAGAAGAACTGTGACTGTGACCATCACACAGCTGACCAAGTCGGACTCAGGATGGTACAGATGTGGTTTGGGTGGATCTTCGGTCCCAGATACTTACTGTGACTTTGACGTCATAGTTACAGATGGTGAGTTTCTACTGAAAGTCATAAAACCTGATATATTTACTATGTTCATCCCATTTAATGATTCTGAGGCTTAAGAATAAATGAAGTCAGATAGAATTTAATTAAATTGTTGAAGAATGTGAGACGTTTATGATATATTGACTCAGTGTATCAATGTTGGATGAAATCATTACTCCAGCAATCAGACTGTAGTTGAACTGGGCAGCTCCCAGTGTGACTCTGTGGATCTGTGTAAATGTGAAGCAGGAAATATTGTGATCAGACTGCAGCATCTTACAGGAAGTATAGACAGTAACTGTTGATTGTTCATCTTTTCAGAAGCAACGTTGGGTGACAACACTCGTTTCATCCATACAGGAACTGTGGGAGGAAATATCACAAGTGGATGCATTGATACTGTCTATGGAAACAGGAAGTTTTTCTGTAAGGATGAATGTAAAAAAGAAGAAGACATCCTGGTTGAAACAGAAGAGAACAGAGCTCAGAATGGCAGATACAGCATTGAATATAGAAAAGGATCTGTATTTGGACTCTATTTGACCATCACACAGCTGAAGAAGTCAGACACAGGACGGTACAGGTGTGGTTACGGCAGAGCGTTGTCTCCAGATTCATCCAACACGTTCCGGATCTTTGTTGTAGATGGTGAGTTTTATTTCTTAATTTTTGTCCACATTCTGCTCAGTGCATATCAGTTGTTAAATGTTTAAAATGATGAGAACTTGGTGCACTCCTGTAGCCTTCTGGTTAAGACGCATGTCACATAACCACAGCGTCCGCGGTTTGAATGCAGCAACGGACCTTTGTTGCATGTCACCCCCCCCATCTTACCCCCTTCATTTCCTGTCATATCTACAAAGTCCCTATAATAAAGGCATAAAAGAATCTTTAATTAAAAAATTAAAGAGTGGATATAAATCACATGACAGAAACAAATATCTTATTTTTTGGGTTGCAGCCAGAAGTTGATTTGTGACAACAAGAGGAGTGCTGAGGTTGGCAGAGTCATACTAGTTGTCCAACCTGGGGCCTTTTCTGTATTTCTATTAACATTCGGTAACATAGAGAAGAACGGTTCCTCAGGTTCCTTAATGTTCAAGACATCATACTCTAAAATGTTTCTAAAGATGAAACTCATTTGTAGAGTCAAAAAGTAATCGGATGTAAAATGTGTTGCCTTTATAATGTTAGTTTTTAAATTTACAACAATCAGTTTGTACGATTTTTAAAAACCTTTTCAGACATTTGTGCTTTTATGTTTAATGTCAGAAAAACAACCTGTGGATGTTATTTTCTTACTCTTCTGTAATCGAAAACAAACAAAAATAATTTCATGTGATTAATAGAACAAACTCACTTCAAATATTCTTAATCATTTACTTCATTAACATATTTAATGCTGCAAATTTCTTGTGTATGTGATGGATGCTGTCAATATGATCTTTCTGTCTAGAGCAGCATCTCATTTCTCTGCATTATTGATTCAGTATCTGATTGTTTCAATGTGTTTTCATTGTTCACGGCTCCAACCACTTCAAAACCAAACCGGACTCTCCGACCCTTTCCAACATCAGTCCCATCAGCCTCCACACCAACAACAACACAGAGTTTAATCTCCAGTTCAGGAAGCTTCACACCTTCATCATCTTTCCCTGAAACCACAGAGCAGTTTACAGGTACAGGACAGTTCATGTCTGTCCATTTGTCCATCATTGTCTCTCTGCAACAAAACGTCCTCTTAAAACAGTCAAATTCAGCATAACAACATTGTGTAATAAGAATAACAAGATGGTCCAACATGTGTTTCAGCACATAAGACAGTTCAGCACCTAGAAGAAAACATTTCACATTCAACTTTACAATAAATTTCCTCGTTATCTTCACACCTAATGTTTAAACACATCCTACGTTTCTTATGATGTAAGATAATTATTAACATGTGATGTCAGCACATGGCAAGTCAAGAAACATTCAGAAGAAAGTCTTTGGGATTTGTTTTTCAACAGGAAGATCAGGTGAGGACTGATTACCTGACTGTGTCTGTAAAGCTGCAGCACAAACTGCTTCTGGACATTCATTGTGTTCATTTTAACAAATGTCAGATTTGTATCACACAAGTTTTCATGTTGCTGTCATGTTGATTCGTTTTACTCCAGCAATCAGACTGTGTCTGAGATGTTTTTTCAACAGGAAGATCTCATTTTTGATAAAGGTTTCCTGTGTAGTTTTCTTCTGAACAAGGTTATATTTATATTCAGTGTTATTCACCAAAACATGCTGAGTGTATCCTTTAGGTCCAACATAAGTGTTGAATATGTTTCCTCAATCATAAAATATTTGCAAAGCTGAATATTTAAAGTATTTTAAATCTTGCATTGCTTGTGGTCTTCTTCTCTCCTGCTTTTGTTGGTCATTGCTGTGTTTCTGGGCAGGTTCCTGCATCCTGTAGATAAGTGGGATGATGTGAAACCACTGGCAGGATTGTGTATCACGTCAACCACGTGTGCACAACGTAGATCCACATGCAAAAACAAGCTACTTGTGGTCAAAAACACATCCTCCTACTTTCTTTTCCCACATGTCCTGTCTCTCTCCACTATCACTATCAAATAGAGCCATAAAATGCCCAAAACATATGATAAAAAAAGTATTTGGAATATAAAATTTACAGAGTGGATGGAAATGACATGACAGAAACAAATATCTCTTTTTTCGGGTTACAGCCCGAAGTTGATTTGTGACAACAAGAGGAGTGCTGAGGTTGGCAGAGTCATACTAGTTGTCCAAATAACAAAACTTTTTTTGTGATTAATAGAGCAAATCTTAATCATTTACTTCATTAACAAATTTAATGCTGCATTTTTCTTGTGTATGTGATGGATGCTGTCAATATGATCTCTCTGTCTAGAGCAGCATCTCATTTCTCTGCATTATTGATTCAGTATCTGATTGTTTCAATGTGTTTTCATTGTTCACAGCTCCAACCACTTCAAAACCAAACCGGACTCTCCGACCTTTTCCAACATCAGTCTCATCAGCCTCCACACCAACAACAACACAGAGTTTAATCTCCAGTTCAGGAAGCTTCACACCTTCATCATCTTTCCCTGAAACCACAGAGCAGTTTACAGGTACAGGACAGTTCATGTCTGTCCATCTGTCCATCACTGTCTCTCTGTAACAAAACGTCCTCTTAAAACAGTCAAATTCAGCATAACAACATTGTCTAATAAGAATAACAAGATGGTCCAACATGTGATGTCAGCACATGACAAGTCAAGAAACATTCAGACCAAAGTCTGGAAGGAAGATCTCATTTTTGATAAAGGTTTCCTGTGTAGTTTTCTTATTAACAAGGTTATATTTATATTCAGTGTTACTCACCAAAACATGCTGAGTGTATCCTTTAGGTCCAACATAAGTGTTGAATATGTTTCCTCAATCATAAAATATTTGTAAAGCTGATTATTTAAAGTATTTTAAATCTTGCATTGCTTGAGGTCTTCTTCTCTCCTGCTTTTGTTGGTCATTGCTGTGTTTCTGGGCAGGTTCCTGCATCCTGTAGATCAGTGGGATGTTGTGAAACCACTGGCAGGATTGTGTATCACATCAACCACGTGTGCACAACGTAGATCCACATGTAAAAACAAGCTACTTGTGGTCAAGAACACATCCCCCTACTCTCTTTCCCCACATGTCCTGTCTCTCTCCACTATCACTATCAAATAGAGCCATAAAATGTCCAAAACATATGTTAAAAAAAAAGAATTTGGAATTCAAAATTTACAGAGTGGATGGAAATGACATGACAGAAACAAATATCTCTTTTTTCGGGTTACAGCCCGAAGTTGATTTGTGACAACAAGAGGAGTGCTGAGGTTGGCAGAGTCATACTAGTTGTCCAAATAACAAAACTTTTTTTGTGATTAATAGAGCAAATCTTAATCATTTACTTCATTAACAAATTTAATGCTGCATTTTTCTTGTGTATGTGATGGATGCTGTCAATATGATCTTTCTGTCTAGAACAGCATCTCATTTCTCTGCATTATTGATTCAGTATCTGATTGTTTCAATGTGTTTTCATTGTTCACAGCTCCAACCACTTCAAAACCAAACCGGACTCTCCGACCTTTTCCAACATCAGTCTCATCAGCCTCCACACCAACAACAACACAGAGTTTAATCTCCAGTTCAGGAAGCTTCACACCTTCATCATCTTTCCCTGAAACCACAGAGCAGTTTACAGGTACAGGACAGTTCATGTCTGTCCATCTGTCCATCACTGTCTCTCTGTAACAAAACGTCCTCTTAAAACAGTCAAAGTCAGCATAACAACATTGTCTAATAAGAATAACAAGATGGTCCAACATGTGATGTCAGCACATGACAAGTCAAGAAACATTCAGACCAAAGTCTGGAAGGAAGATCTCATTTTTGATAAAGGTTTCCTGTGTAGTTTTCTTATTAACAAGGTTATATTTATATTCAGTGTTACTCACCAAAACATGCTGAGTGTATCCTTTAGGTCCAACATAAGTGTTGAATATGTTTCCTCAATCATAAAATATTTGTAAAGCTGATTATTTAAAGTATTTTAAATCTTGCATTGCTTGAGGTCTTCTTCTCTCCTGCTTTTGTTGGTCATTGCTGTGTTTCTGGGCAGGTTCCTGCATCCTGTAGATCAGTGGGATGTTGTGAAACCACTGGCAGGATTGTGTATCACATCAACCACGTGTGCACAACGTAGATCCACATGTAAAAACAAGCTACTTGTGGTCAAGAACACATCCCCCTACTCTCTTTCCCCACATGTCCTGTCTCTCTCCACTATCACTATCAAATAGAGCCATAAAATGTCCAAAACATATGTTAAAAAAAAAGAATTTGGAATTCAAAATTTACAGAGTGGATGGAAATGACATGACAGAAACAAATATCTCTTTTTTCGGGTTACAGCCAGAAGTTGATTTGTGACAACAAGAGGAGTGCTGAGGTTGGCAGAGTCATACTAGTTGTCCAACCTGGGACCTTTTCTATATTTCTATTAACATTAGGTAACATAGAGAAGAACGGTTCCTTAGGTTCCTTAATGTTCAAGTCATCATACTCTAAAATGTTTCTAAAGATGAAACTCATTTGTAGAGTCACAAAGTAATCGGATGTAAAATGTGTTGCCTTTATAATGTTAGTTTTTAAATTTACAACAATCAGTTTGTACGATTTTTAAAAACCTTTTCAGACATTTGTGCTTTTATGTTTAATGTCAGAAAACCAACCTGTAGATGTTATTTTCTTACTCTTTTATAATCGAAATCAAACAAAAATAATTTCATGTGATTAATAGAACAAACTCACTTCAAATATTCTTAATCATTTACTTCATTAACATATTTAATGCTGCGTATTTCTTGTGTATGTGATGGATGCTGTCAATATGATCTTTCTGTCTAGAGCAGCATCTCATTTCTCTGCATTATTGATTCAGTATCTGATTGTTTCAATGTGTTTTCATTGTTCACGGCTCCAACCACTTCAAAACCAAACCGGACTCTCCGACCCTTTCCAACATCAGTCCCATCAGCCTCCACACCAACAACAACACAGAGTTTAATCTCCAGTTCAGGAAGCTTCACACCTTCATCATCTTTCCCTGAAACCACAGAGCAGTTTACAGGTACAGGACAGTTCATGTCTGTCCATTTGTCCATCATTGTCTCTCTGCAACAAAACGTCCTCTTAAAACAGTCAAATTCAGCATAACAACATTGTGTAATAAGAATAACAAGATGGTCCAACATGTGTTTCAGCACATAAGACAGTTCAGCACCTAGAAGAAAACATTTCACATTCAACTTTACAATAAATTTCCTCGTTATCTTCACACCTAATGTTTAAACACATCCTACGTTTCTTATGATGTAAGATAATTATTAACATGTGATGTCAGCACATGGCAAGTCAAGAAACATTCAGAAGAAAGTCTTTGGGAGTTGTTTTTTGAACAGGAAGATCAGGTGAGGACTGATTACCTGACTGTGTCTGTAAAGCTGCAGCACAAACTGCTTCTGGACATTCATTGTGTTCATTTTAACAAATGTCAGATTTGTATCACAAGTTTTCATATTGCTGTCATGTTAATTTGTTTTACTCCAGCAATCAGACTGTGTCTGAGATGTTTTTTCAACAGGAAGATCTCATTTTTGATAAAGGTTTCCTGTGTAGTTTTCTTGTGAACAAGGTTATATTTATATTCAGTGTTACTCACCAAAACATACTGAGTGTATCCTTTAGGTCCAACATAAGTGTTGAATATGTTTCCTCAATCATAAAATATTTTAAAAGCTGAATATTTAAAGTATTTTAAATCTTGCATTGCTTGCAGTCTTCTTCTCTCCTGCTTTTGTTGGTCATTGCTGTGTTTCTGGGCAGGTTCCTGCATCCTGTAGATAAGTGGGATGATGTGAAACCACTGGCAGGATTGTGTAACACGTCAACCACGTGTGCACAACGTAGATCCACATGCAAAAACAAGCTACTTGTGGTCAAAAACACATCCTCCTACTTTCTTTTCCCACATGTCCTGTCTCTCTCCACTGTCACTATCAAATAGAGCCATAAAATGCCCAAAACATATGATAAAAAAAAAAAATTTGGAATATAAAATTTACAGAGTGGATGGAAATGACATGACAGAAACAAATATCTCTTTTTTCGGGTTACAGCCCGAAGTTGATTTGTGACAACAAGAGGAGTGCTGAGGTTGGCAGAGTCATACTAGTTGTCCAAATAACAAAACTTTTTTTGTGATTAATAGAGCAAATCTTAATCATTTACTTCATTAACATATTTAATGCTGTGTATTTCTTGTGTATGTGATGGATGCTGTCAATATGATCTCTCTGTCTAGAGCAGCATCTCATTTCTCTGCATTATTGATTCAGTATCTGTTTGTTTCAATGTGTTTTCATTGTTCACAGCTCCAACCACTTCAAAACCAAACTGGACCCTCCGACCTTTTCCAACATCAGTCCCATCAGCCTCCACACCAACAACAACACAGAGTTTAATCTCCAGTTCAGGAAGCTTCACACCTTCATCATCTTTCCCTGAAACCACAGAGCAGTTGTTTACAGGTACAGGACAGTTCATGTCTGTCCATCTGTCCATCATTGTCTCTCTGCAACAAAACGTCCTCTTAAAACAGTCAAAGTCAGCATAACAACATTGTCTAATAAGAATAACAAGATGGTCCAACATGTGATGTCAGCACATGACAAGTCAAGAAACATTCAGACCAAAGTCTGGAAGGAAGATCTCATTTTTGATGAATGTTTCCTGTGTAGTTTTCTTGTAAACAAGGTTATATTTATATTCAGTGTTACTCACCAAAACATGCTGAGTGTATCCTTTAGGTCCAACATAAGTGTTGAATATGTTTCCTCAATCATAAAATATTTGCAAAGCTGATTATTTAAAGTATTTTAAATCTTGCATTGCTTGTGGTCTTCTTCTCTCCTGCTTTTGTTGGTCATTGCTGTGTTTCTGGGCAGGTTCCTGCATCCTGTAGATCAGTGGGATGATGTGAAACCACTGGCAGGATTGTGTATCACGTCAACCACGTGTGCACAACGTAGATCCACATGTAAAAACAAGCTACTTGTGGTCAAGAACAAATCCTCCTACTTTCTTTTCCCACATGTCCTGTCTCTCTCCACTATCACTATCAAATAGAGCCATAAAATGCCCAAAACATATGATAAAAAAAAGAATTTGGAATATAAAATTTACAGAGTGGATGGAAATGACATGACAGAAACAAATATCTCTTTCTTCGGGTTACAGCCCGAAGTTGATTTGTGACAACAAGAGGAGTGCTGAGGTTGGCAGAGTCACACTAGTTGTCCAAATAACAAAACTTTTTTTGTGATTAATAGAGCAAATCTCAATCATTTACTTCATTAACATATTTAATGCTGCGTATTTCTTGTGTATGTGATGGATGCTGTCAATATGATCTCTCTGTCTAGAGCAGCATCTCATTTCTCTGCATTATTGATTCAGTATCTGTTTGTTTCAATGTGTTTTCATTGTTCACAGCTCCAACCACTTCAAAACCAAACTGGACCCTCCGACCTTTTCCAACATCAGTCCCATCAGCCTCCACACCAACAACAACACAGAGTTTAATCTCCAGTTCAGGAAGCTTCACACCTTCATCATCTTTCCCTGAAACCACAGAGCAGTTGTTTACAGGTACAGGACAGTTCATGTCTGTCCATCTGTCCATCACTGTCTCTCTGCAACAAAACGTCCTCTTAAAACAGTCAAATTCAGCATAACAACATTGTCTAATAAGAATAACAAGATGGTCCAACATGTGATGTCAGCACATGACAAGTCAAGAAACATTCAGACCAAAGTCTGGAAGGAAGATCTCATTTTTGATGAAGGTTTCCTGTGTAGTTTTCTTGTAAACAACGTTATATTTATATTCAGTGTTACTCACCAAAACATGCTGAGTGTATCCTTTAGGTCCAACATAAGTGTTGAATATGTTTCCTCAATCATAAAATATTTGTAAAGCTGATTATATAAAGTATTTTAAATCTTGCATTGCTTGTGGTCTTCTTCTCTCCTGCTTTTGTTGGTGCATTGCTGTGTTTCTGGGCAGGTTCCTGCATCCTGTAGATCAGTGGGATGTTGTGAAACCACTGGCAGGATTGTGTAACACGTCAACCACGTGTGCACAACGTAGATCCACATGTAAAAACAAGCTACTTGTGGTCAAGAACACATCCCCCTACTCTCTTTCCCCACATGTCCTGTCTCTCTCCACTATCACTATCAAATAGAGCCATAAAATGTCCAAAACATATGATAAAAAAAAGAATTGGGAATTCAAAATTTACAGAGTGGATGGAAATGACATGACAGAAACAAATATCTTATTTTTCGGGTTACAGTCAGAAGTTTATTTGTGACAACAAGAGGAGTGCTGAGGTTGGCAGAGTCATACTAGTTGTCCAAATAACAAAACTTTTTTTGTGATTAATAGAGCAAATCTTAATCATTTACTTCATTAACATATTTAATGCTGCGTATTTCTTGTGTATGTGATGGATGCTGTCAATATGATCTTTCTGTCTAGAGCAGCATCTCATTTCTCTGCATTATTGATTCAGTATCTGATTGTTTCAATGTGTTTTCATTGTTCACAGCTCCAACCACTTCAAAACCAAAGTGGATTTTCCGACCTTTTCCAACATCAGTCCCATCAGCCTCCACACCAACAACAACACAGAGTTTAATCTCCAGATCAGGAAGCTTCACACCTTCATCATCTTTCCCTGAAACCACAGAGCAGTTTACAGGTACAGGACAGTTCATGTCTGTCCATCTGTCCATCACTGTCTCTCTGCAACAAAACATCCTCTTAAAACAGTCAAATTCAGCATAACAACGTTGTCTAATAAGAATAACAAGATGGTCCAACATGTGTTTCAGCACATAATATAGTTCAGCACCTAGAAGGAAACATTTCACATTCAACTTTACAATAAATTTCTTTTTTATCATCACACCTAATGTTTAAACACATCCTATGTTTCTTATGATGTAAGATAATTATTAACATGTGATGTCAGCACATGAAAAGTCAAGAAACATTCAGACCAAAGTCTGGAAGGAAGATCTCATTTTTGATAAAGGTTTCCTGTGTAGTCTTCTTGTAAACAAGGTTATATTTATATTCAGTGTTACTCACCAAAACATGCTGAGTGTATCCTTTAGGTCCAACATAAGTGTTAAATATGTTTCCTCAATCATAAAATATTTGCAAAGCTGATTATTTAAAGTATTTTAAATCTTGCATTGCTTGCAGTCTTCTTCTCTCCTGCTTTTGTTGGTGCATTGCTGCGTTTCTGGGCAGGTTCCTGCATCCTGTAGATCAGTGGGATGATGTGAAACCACTGGCAGGATTGTGTATCACATCAAACACGTGTGCACGATGTAGATCCACATGTAAAAACAAGCTACTTGTGGTCAAAAACTCCACAGGGAACCTTTAAGCTTCTAATACAAGACAAAAGATCCCAGTCTTTTAAACTACTACATGTCTCTCTCTCTCTTCCTTCCCAGCCGTCTCTGAGGTCTCTCGTCCATGTGACTTCTTGCCTCCAGTTGTATGTGTGCCTGTGATTGTTGTGCTGTTGGCTGTTGTTCTGCTGCTCCTCTATAAATTGAAGAAGAGGAGGAACTCTGGTTTGAACACCAGAGGAACCTCAAACAGTAGAAAGATGGAGGTGACTTCCTTTAACTCTGTATATCTCATGTTAACTCTTACTGTTGGCATTTATACATTTTATTTTTGCAGTTAGGAATAAACAATGTCTGCAACTACTTCACTAGTATGAACAAAACTATAATTAAATAAAATCATAATTATTGTTAATAGACCTCTGGCCTGTCCAGTTGTTAACATTAAAATATCAGCAAACAATTATCTAAGAAGAACACAATATCTGGTCTGTTACCCTGGTTACTGCTATATTAGGTTTGATGTCTTTCCTGTTTTATTTTCAGTTATGTGTCAGCTATTAGAACTGTCCTCCTTCCCCCCCGTGGTAAGACTCCATTAACAAGAACCTGGATCTGGGCCAAACCTACTCTGCACTCACAGCAAACATATGACGATGTTTGGATTTGCATCTGGATTCTGTACTGTGCAGGTTAACATGTGCTGCAAGATTCCAGGTTGTTCTACTTTCTTTCTCTTTTTTTTTTTAATTGTCAGATATTAACTATAAACATGCTATTTTTCACCTCTATGCTGATGACACACAACTGATCATGTTTCTGAGATGTTAAACAACTTCTTACTTGCTTATTATGAAATGTTCATTGTCTTCATAAATGTAGATGTTGTTTGATATTGTTCTTTTACACTTTGAGCCAACTCTGTCTCCTAGAAATTACATTCATATTCAATTATTCATTCACATTCAACATATTTTCTCTCAACATGATGAAAAATTTTGTTAATTAATGTGTTTAAGTTGTAAAAATGTTGATACTGAACGTATGAATGAAATGTTCAGAGACAACGTACCTAGTCTTTTTTTCCACCAAAATATCTGATATTGCAGTAAGATCTCAGCTGGTAGAAACTCCAGCAGTATGAAAGTGTTTGTGGTTGTGTTCAGACTCTGGCAGCACTTGGTTCAGGTCAGAGAAAGGGATCGTTGTGTTTTGCCAATAATTTTAGAGCTGAAGTTAACAACATGTTGCAATCCATTCTTGTCCTTTTGACAAATGTAAACCAGCAGTTAAAATACTTTCAATAAAACGTTGTCAATATTCTCCGATAGATTCTAAATGAGTTTAGTTTGCAGCTTAGACGCTGCTGAGCCTTTTTCACAATAACATCTGTACTGCCACTAAATCTCAATCTGTCATCAAGCACAGTTCCCAAGTATTTGTAGGTCTGGACGAGTTCAACACTTACTGAAGCCAAGAATGATTGTTGGAACTGTCTGTGTGTTGTGGTGAGATTATCATTTCTTTAGTTTGGGACACATTTAAATCTAAAAAATATCTCATCTCCTCATCATGATGAATCTGAACCTCTTTAGAAAGGAAGTGACTGCTGCTCCAGCAGCAATATTGTAAGAAGGTCTGTCCACCACAGTGAGTTATTTTACAGCCAGTCTGTGTAAGATTTAAAAGTGTCCGACTCTGGTGCCTCCTAGTGGTAGTATTAAAAATACACTTAACTCACAGAGAGCTTCAACATTTGATTCAAATTGTTCTGAACGCTGCAGCTTCTTAATCTGAGCTGCTACCTTTTCCTGTTTGACATCACATGTTGCTTCACGTTTTCTGGACTGTAATCATTATGTGTCACTTTATATTGTGATATTTATGAGGAGCTTTTTTCAAAAATGGAGCACAGCTTTGAGGCAGAGCATTGAAGTCGGCTTGTTTCAGTTGTTTTCATTATGCTTCACAGGGCGGCTGTGACTGAGGAGGTAGAGCAGGTCGTCCACTAATCAGCGGTTAGTGTTCATGTCTGACATTTTCAGAGTTCTAATAAATGCTCATGGTAGGTGTATTTCTTAGGCAAGTAAAGTCTACATAAATATAACCTACCATAATTCTTATATGTAGCTGTTCACATCATACATTTCTTAATTTACAAAGAAGAAATGTGCAATACATTTTAAAGTCATGAGAAACCTTGAAAAGCAAATTGATGGGAGCAAACATTCTTTGGTGTGGGAAACAAAGGGTTAAACACAACAAGTTATAATGAATACCGAGCATTAATAAAATGCCCTTATACCTTATACCTATATATTCAGTGTTAATATTGTGCTCATAAATGAGGTAAAGTGATTATCCTTATCTTCAGTCAGATTTGTCAAAGAGGATTCACAGCAGTTTCAATATGAACCCACTGATCTACACAAATTAATATTACACTTAAATTCATATCTGTGAGGCTGTGTGTATATATTTATTTAATCTTCATTGTTGGATATATCCTGGGATATTATACAGTATGTAAAGATCTGTATGAAGTAAAATGTATTGTGCTGTGAAATGCTGGTGTGTTTACATACTGGAATGTTTGGTTTGTTGGTGTTTAATGTGTCTGAATAATGTGTCACATAACTGGTCCAAAATAATACTATTCATTCATTCATGTACCTTTAACCGTCGTCATCATCATCATGATCATCATCATTGTTGGGCCTCAGACCATGAGGTCACACAGAGAAGGCCTACATGTAACCTGTGAGGCCTGACCACGAGGTGCTTGTTCCTTTGTTTCCCCTGCGACAAAGGAATAGCGCCAAAATGCTGCTTACAGACAATGGGAGTCCATTGCAAACTCCATTTCCAAGGATGCTTTGCGATTTTCACACCTCAGCAGGGAGCAGTCAACATACAGTCTCATTGGCGGAGACGCTCCTGCACAGCGGAGCGTCCTAATGACGCAGCCATGACATCACCGCCCCTTTAAAACTGACCGTGCCCTGAAGCACACGCCTTTCCCATGTCACTGAGCTAGGGGTAACTTCTGTTCCTCTGTGAGTCAGCTGACTAAAGGGGGTACCCCACACACGTCTTTTCCCCTCATCGAAGACTCCCCTCGCCGGACGAGACGAGACTTCGCCCGTGTTCACCCGAACACATTCCCGGATCCGAGAGAGACCGCTGCTGCAACCAGCGTCCTCAAACTCCCTCAAGAAGGAAGAAACTTCTACACCGAGTCGACTCTGCTGTTCTCTCCGCCACGCCGCTGAGAGCCAGCTGCCGTGCTTTTCGCCGACCGTGCGAGAACGGCCACCGTCTGCATCCGAGCCCAGGACAAAGCCGGACATAAAGACGGACTACACACACACCCTGCTCGCTTTCTGAAGCGACCAAGTAAGAGGCATAAGTCTGGGCAGAGGCAGTGTTAGTTGTGTCTTCCTATCAGCATCAGTTGCTGTTGTTTAGCATTTAGCTCTTAGCTTTTGCTATTGTTTTGTTGTGTTGTTGACGGACCGCCGAGTCCATTTTTCCTGCTTTACTCTTAGGAGTATTTTAAGTTTGCTGCCTGTTTAGTTGTGTTCACCACGCTAGACTGTTTTGTGTTTGTCCCGCTCTGGACTACTGCTGTGTTCATGCCATCGTGAGTCAGGAAGTAAGTTGCTTTGTCGGTCAGAAACCAGACAACGTGCGTTACAGACTATCGTCTGTACACACGCTGTCTGTGGACAAAGGAACCGCTTCTCTTCCTCTCACGATCACTTTCTCTCCTTCTTCCCTCTCTCTTCTGACTAACACATACACGCGCACGCACACACACATACACGCACCGACATGGTCAGATAACGTCGGACAAAGCTTTGCTTTGTCTTTCCTTATCCTCCATCAGACACGTGTGTTTTTCACAGAAGTGGGTGAGTGCAAGATGCCGTCCACCAGGCGGCGCCGTCTTGCTTCTGTCTAACCAAGACACCGCCATATTTCTGCCATCCGGTTCTCGCGCGATGTGACTTCCTCCCATAGTGAAGTCCGCGTCGCAGACCGACGACGTCATCATGTCAGGTCCGGTCGCCATCTTGTCACACACATGCACGCTCACACACACACGCACGCACACACACACATGCATTCCCCTGCATGTGTCCAATCCTGTACATAGCTGTTTGTGTTTTGTTTGGTAGGATTAGATTTTAGAATAGTTGTTTATTGAATGAAGCATTTGTTAACTTTGTTAATTTTGCTAAGTTTAATAAACATAAATAATGACAGAAGTCCTTCTGTCATTATTGTGTGTAATATTGTGAAAAGTGGCTGATTGAAGGAGTCAGAGCTCGAATTCAACCCTTCTTTGTTCACCCTCGAATGTTGATATCTCTCAGATATTAACATTCTAGGTGAACTCCCATTTATGAGACTACCTTGTTTGGTTATTGGTCCCGGTTTCTGGGTGGTGCCCCGTATCTGTTAATTCATATTAATAATTCTATTGTCATAATTAGTTAATTATCCTCGATAATTGATAATTATTGCAAATAATCAACTGTGTTCCTCACAGATCCAACAGTTGGTGCCTGAATTATTGATTAAGGTTAACAATATCTTATTTTCATAATTCATAATTATCTATGATAATTATGAATTATTGCTAATAACCAAACACACTACTGCCCGTCCCAACATCATCATCATGTTGTAAACACACAGAGAAACAGTCAAGTCAAATTAATTCATAGAGCACATTCAAAAACAACAGTTGACCAAAGACACAGAAAAATGTAAAAACACAGTTGAAGAATCAAAACAAAGCCAGATTGTCGCGGGTTCGGTTTCAATGATGGCTCAGACGACTAGAAACTTCAGCGTGGTGATTTTTTATTCACACCAAGTTCCCCAAACAAGAGTGGCAAAAATATTTACAGTGCAGGAGTGGAAAAAACACAATAACAAAAAAAAGTATTTACACGACAGGTTTCACACTGGCAGCTCGTCACCCACATTGTTACTCGGCCACGACCAAAAACCCAACAACCCTAAATGAGCAGAGCTCCCCTTATATATTCTTAGCCCCTCCCCCGGGCAAACCAATTAACAAATTATAGTGTCCTACGTTCAAATTTGACATCACAACAAACATAAATTCAAAAATCAATGACATACTTTGCATAAAGGAAAAATGGCACTAATCGCCCTCCATATAGCTATGGCCAAATACCCCCAAACCAAAATAAATCATAAAATATCAGTCCATTCAATATTAATGGTATGGTCCACGGTCACATGACCCTCTTAAGGGTGCCACCGAGCGCTATTTATGGTGTGTCCAGGAAGTGCCTCAGTTTGGCCCATGCCCGGAGGCAACCAGAGGCAGCAGCAGCAGGTAAGTGTATATGTGTGTGTGTCGCGTCAGCGCCGACTGTGCACCCTCGAACGCCTAGCGTGAAGAAAAGAGTTCGGACAGTGGGGAAAAGTTTGTGAAAGTGCAAGACCGCGGGACACAAGTGCGGGCCTGCAAGGAACAGTTTGAACTGGAGCATGACTCTGCAGGAACAGTGGGAGCGCTGCGCGCTGTGCCCTCCCGGCACTGGCGCACTCTCTCCGGCCAAGAGCGAGAGAAACGCACGCCGGTTAGGGCATGACGGAGTGTTCACGGGTAAATAAAGTAAAGTAAGTAAAGTAAATTGTAATAAATAAAATTAACAATTTTAATATGCTATAAAAAAAATTAGGGGGACTCAAAAGTGATTCTATAAAGGAGGGTCTGTAGCTGGGATTTAAAAGTGGTGATAGATGGGGAGGATCTGATGGTGAGGGGCAAACTGTTCCACGGTCTGGGAACAGCGATGGAAAAAGCTTTGTCACTTTTGGATTTTGACCGGGAACGTGGAACAGAGAGGAATAACTGATCAGAGGATCTGAGGGGTCTTAATGTAGAATATGGACGGAAGACATTAGAGATTTAGGCTGGTGCAAAACATTCAGAGCTTAAAATCAGTCCTGTATTTCACTGGTATCCAGTGGAGGGAGGCCAGTACAGTGGTGATGTGCTCTCTCTGTTTGGTGTCAGTGTTAAAAGCATGAAAAACTGTCTTCAGATTGCCAAAAGCAAAAAAAGGTTATTACTCTGTAGTTATGGTGTAATCTTTTTTCATTAACGGTGTACCAGTACAGTACGTACATATATGTAGGCACAGGGGAAAAAAATGTGACGTCATTAAAATGTTGAATGCTGGCTTTTGTTTTCGTCTAGAATTATGGCTCCTCAAGGTGCAAGCTTACCCTTTTTTCAGCTCTGTGCACAGTCTCCTTTCATCACAGGAAATAAATATATAACTACAGTTAAAACATGAGGTATGAATCAGAATGCACATATATGGTTCATATGCTCTTCTAACTGCAAACTGTGTGGTTAATTTAGTTTGTTCTTCCATGTTTTGAGGAAAGTAAAATTCAAACAACCTGTTTTCACATTGTCCTCTGTAGTTACAGAGTAATTTATGTTGGTTATTCACCTCTTGTTACGCATAGTTACAAGGTAAGTACAGTGTATGTGGGCTGTAATCTAAAGCACTGTTAGTTCTCCTCTTGTTACATTAAGGTACAGGGTAACTACAGGGTATGCGGGCTCAGCTTTTGTAATATAGCATATTATGTAAACTATACAACTATATGTATCAACAACATATAGAATGTCCATATTGGGATCCCAATTTTGTCCTCTGTAGTTACAGAGTAAGTTATGTTGGTTATTCAACCCCTGTTACGTGTAGTTACAGGGTAAGTACAGGGTATGTGGGCTCAGCTTTTAAAATATAGGATATTATGTAAATTATACAGGTATATGCATCAACAACATATAGAATGTCCATATTGGGATCCAAATTTTGTCCTCTGTAGTTACAGAGTAAGTTATGTTGGTTATTCACCCCTTGTTACGCGTAGTTACAGGGTAAGTACAGTGTATGTGGGCTGTAATCTGAAGCACTGTTAGTTCTCCTCTTGTTACATTAAGTTACTGGGTAACTACAGGGTATGCGGGCTCAGCTTTTGTAATATAGCATATTATGTAAACTATACAACTATATGTATCAACAACATATAAAATGTCCATATTGGGATTCCAATTTTGTCCTCTGTAGTTACAGAGTAAGTTATGTTGGTTATTCAACCCTTGTTACGTGTAGTTACAGGGTAAGTACAGGGTATGTGGGCTCAGCTTTTGAAATATAGGATATTATGTAAATTATATAGGTATATGCATCAACAACATATAGAATGTCCATATTGGGATCCAAATTTTGTCCTCTGTAGTTACAGAGTAAGTTATGTTGGTTATTCAACCCTTGTTACGTGCAGTTACAGGGTAAGTAAAGGGTATGTGGGCTCAGCTTTTGAAATATAGGATATTATGTAAATTATACAGGTATATGCATCAACAACATATAGAATGTCCATATTGGGATCCAAATATTGTCCTCTGTAGTTACAGAGTAAATTATGTTGGTTATTCACCCCTTGTTACGCATAGTTACAGGGTAAGTACAATGTATGTGGGCTGTAATCTAAAGCACTGTTAGTTCTCCCCTTGTTACATTTAGTTACAGGGTAACTACAGGGTATGCGGGCTCAGCTTTTGTAATATAGGACATTATGTAAACTATACAACTATATGTATCAACAACATATAGAATGTCCATATTGGGATCCCAATTTTGTCCTCTGTAGTTACAGAGTAAGTTATATTGGTTATTCAACCCTTGTTACGTGCAGTTACAGGATAAGTACAGGGTATGTGGGCTCAGCTTTTGAAATATAGGATATTATGTAAATTATACAGGTATATGCATCAACAACATATAGAATGTCCATATTGGGATCCAAATTTTGTCCTCTGTAGTTACAGAGTAAGTTATGTTGGTTATTCACCCCTTGTTACGCGTAGTTACAGGGTAAGTACAGTGTATGTGGGCTGTAATCTAAAGCACTGTTAGTTCTCCCCTTGTTACATTTAGTTACAGGGTAAAAACAGGGTATGCGGGCTCAGCTTTTGTAATATAGCATATTATGTAAACTATACAACTATATGTATCAACAACATATAGAATGTCCATATTGGGATCCCAATTTTGTCCTCTGTAGTTACAGAGTAAGTTATGTTGGTTATTCAACCCTTGTTACGTGTAGTTACAGGGTAAGTACAGGGTATGTGGGCTCAGCTTTTAAAATATAGGATATTATGTAAATTATACAGGTATATGCATCAACAACATATAAAATGTCCATATTGGGATCCAAATTTTGTCCTCTGTAGTTACAGAGTAAGTTATGTTGGTTATTCACCCCTTGTTACGCGTAGTTACAGGGTAAGTACAGTGTATGTGGGCTGTAATCTAAAGCACTGTTAGTTCTCCTCTTGTTACATTAAGTTACTGGGTAACTACAGGGTATGCGGGCTCAGCTTTTGTAATACAGCATATTATGTAAACTATACAACTATATGTATCAACAACATATAGAATGTCCATATTGGGATTCCAATTTTGTCCTCTGTAGTTACAGAGTAAATTATGTAGGTTGTTCACCCCTTCTTACATGTAGTTACAGGGTAATATAGGATATTATGTAAATTATACAGCTATATGCATCAACAACATATAGAATGTCCATATTAGGATTCCAGTATCGTAAAAGTGCACAGTTGTATTGATTCATCCAGATATCATAAACTTCTTTTCAAAAGAATGCTGGTTTTCTTTGTCAACTTTTTGTACACTGCTTTAAATATTTCTTTAAATATACCAATAGAAGCAAAGAGTCAACAGTGAACTTGAACAGTTCTTTCACTTGTTTCATAATAGCTGCTGCATGCTCTCTTTGCATTTCTTGTTTTTCTTTGATACAAGTTTCACAATCCTTACTTTTATCACACTGGTCATTATTGCATTTCTTATCTTGTTTGTCATCAGGATTACTTCTTGTGATAAATGTCTTGTTGCTTTGTGGGCGTGGAAATTTGAATCTACAAGTTCCCTTCTTTTTGCATGTTTTGAGTGCCTTTTGCTGTGTTGTTTTACAATGGACACAGTTTCATACATTTACTGATCTGTCTCTGGTGGCATTTCACATGTCACACATTGATCCATGAATGCTACATATTTCATCATCTTGGTCAATTTGAAGCACATTCTCAACCCACAACAAACAATGGGTTTGTGGACTTCCATGCTATTGAAATTCAATACGATAGAAGTAATCAATTATTCTATCAATTGGCTGAGCTGGCGACATGATAGGAAACAGTGGAACCATCAAACATTCTTGCAGCTGTCACAGGATTCCTTTTTAACATGTCCAATGTGTCAGACAAGTCCAGGTCATCAATGTATTTCTGGGCTTCTTGTTTCATTATGCTTTGTAGAAGTTCTGTCCATCACAAATCAGCAGACGAGAATGAGCAAAACCATCTTGGAATACCCAGTTGTCTCACCATAACAAATAAATCCTTTTGTACAGATTGCCAACAAGCAGGTGTACCTCGTATAGATTTCAGAAATTCATATCCTTCATCAAAGTTTAAAATGCTTCCAAGTGAATCTTTGTTTGTTAACATTTCAGAGGTGGGAAACATTTTGCTTTGTTGGTTTCAGTTAATAATCTCACAGGATTGTTGCCTTCTGCTGGTGCGACAGATAAAATGTCATCAAAGTGCAGATCCAAAACTTCTTGTGCAATATCAACCGGTTGCAAATGTGACCATGAACATGTCATGTTGCTGTCTTTCATGTAATGATTCATCAGTGGATTCATCTTCTAATTGTACGTTAGCACTTTGGATTTTGTCTTTACACACGTTTTGATGTATCATCATCATCATCATCATCGTCGGCTTCTTCCTCACATTTACTTGATTTGCATGTTTATACCATTTGTTGCATTCTTTCAAATATGCCAGTGCTCCCTGTGTTTTATCTGTGTGAGTATACTGATATTCATAATGTCCTTTGTAAGTTAAGTTTCTTTTCAGTTTGACATAAATCATAAGATCATGATTATCTGGTCTTGGAAGAACATCAGTCACACTTGTAATATTGGATGGCGCACATGTAACTGGTCCATAAACACCATTTTGTCCACCTTTTGGCAAAGCAAGAACTTTCATGAATGGAATGTACATTGCAATCAAGTGTTGTTATATTGAGTGAACCATTTAGCTGAGGTGGAATAGGATCTAAAGCCAAATTGTTCATAATGTTTTCTTCAGGAATTTTACCAACAAGAATTTTTCAATGACACGTGAAACAAATCCATAACTCATTAATGGGTCCCTTTTTGAAAATACAGTCTTGAAGATAAATATCAATACGTTTGTGAAAATATGTTTCAATTATACATTTACTACACACTTGTATTCCTTTTTTGGCATATACCTCCTTTTTTTACATTTTATCCCCTTATGTTGAACTAGCTGCCAGTGACATACTGAGCACACATATTCTGGACCAGTACTTACTTTAAACTGTTCAGTCACAAAGTCAATGTCTTGCCTTAATTTACGTGTTTTCATTCTTCTCTCTATATTTCTTACTCTTTTCTGCATGAAATTTGTCAGTTTTGTACCTATTTACACTATACGCTCTGACATTCTTCTGGTGTTGTTAATCACTTGCATATTTCACTTTGCTCATGTTTATTTTTTTCCTATGTACTGGACACCCTCATGGTATCTCCAGAATTCTCTCTGAACTGTCTAATTTCTTAATAGCATGTTTGTGTCACATAGCTTTTTTTTCTTTCCAGTTTGCACTGATTTGATACACTATTGTCCTTGGAGGTTGAATATTTCTTGCACAGAGAGGTACACACTTCTTTGACACTTCATAGTGACATTAATTGCAGTGTTTCAGGTAAATTGCTCCATCCTCATTTGATTGCTGCTCAGATGTGCAGTACTAAAATCACTTATTCCTACTGTACATGAAAACATGAACACCAAATAGGTCAGCAGCTGCCTGTATTTCCACCTCATTTGCCCAAACTCCAACATACTTCATGCATGATTCATTCAAATAACCCTCAACAGAAGAAAACCCATGTCAAAGACAATTAATGAAGGCAGATGAATTCTTCTTTATATGCTTAACCATGAGAAGTGATATTTTTCTGACTATTTTCATTCCCACTTATAACAAATGATAGAGCTCTAAAAAAGCAGTCAGCATCACCTGCAATAGTTTTTGTTTCCATTAAAACTGATTCTTTTCTGCCACAGTCTTCATTTGACTAGAGAATATTCAGTTTCAGCTTCTTTTGTTGTTGTATCATCAAAGGACAAAATTCAAAGTTTGAAGCCTCAGACCCACTTATCAGAGTAACTTCATCTGCATTCAAATTGGACACTCTTACATTCTCTCTTTCATTGATCAAAACAGATGAGTTGTTTGAAGATGCACATTTGTCAGATTTTTTCATTACGCCAAAACACTTCTTTTTGGAATATGAATCATCTATGTGATGAGTACTCTTAACTGGATCTCTGTCCAAACACTCATTTCTTAGTATATTTGTGGCATCACATATCTTGCATTTACTTCTCAATACTTGACTGTACAGTGGCTTATCAGTAGCACTATTTGTTTTCACTGTAGCACCACCTTGTGGCTGGGTACTAGGGCTACACAAGATTACTTTCATGGACACATCATGACCTCAAGGGCATTAACCACTAACTGTCATCACATACTTTGTGTTTATCCCTACATATTTTACTGCACAAAGGCTTGTAAGTATCACTGTGTGACTTCACTAGAGCATCACCTGCTGTCTCACTACTGGTATTACGCAGGATATGTTTCATGGACACATCATCATTTCTAGGGCATTTACCACCAACAGTGACCCCTTCTAGACATTTACTTGTACTTTTACTCCAGTGACTTTAAAGCACTTGTTCCATTCAGAGTTCACATTTGCTGTCAGCTGACAGGCAAGATCACTCAAATGTTTATGTGCATCAGTAAAACCTGAGTGTTGAATCACCAAAACTTTGTCAGTTAACGCAACAAGCAGGCCTTGGCTGCTATGAGAGATTTAGGACTGATGTGTTAGACAGCGCCCTCCACCACCATCATCACAACACCAAATGAGAGAATATCTTTTCAAATTGTATTTCGCTGAAATACAATGACTTTTTATATCAGCCCTCACTCAGTGCTTTTTGAGCATGCAAATTTCTCTCAAATCACATCGACTTTCTCTCATTTTAAACAACTTTTGGATTCTTTAAGGAGGAATAACTGATTTTTTGCCTCCTTACATAATTTTAACCCTTTTAAAGTCAACAAAATCTTTAAATTTCAGAGCCTTTAATTCAATAAACAGTGAGATTCCGGATTTATTCAGAGTTAAAGCTCTAGTTGTGTAATTCTTTGGAGCTGTCAGAAGGAGGCAGTATAGGAGCTCTAAGCAGCACCAAAGTGTTTAATCATCATCAGACAAATCTGTGTTTTTTTTCAAGCTGGGGCTCAGGATCCTGCAGGGACCTCCAGAGATGATTTTGGGGATCATGAGACATGTCCATCACACAAAAATATTTGCCCTTTTTATGATGTCTACCCCATGTTTCATGTGAAGAATAAGTAAATTTCAGTCTCCATGTTGTATCATTCAAGGCTAAACAATATTGTATGACAATATCTGGACCCATGATTGTGTTTCAAGGATGCTCAAGAGACATGAAACAAACACCTTAATGATAAAAGATTATTTTTTTCACTCACATTGATGAAAAAATGAAGATAAAATGGTGAAAAGCAGTAATAGCGTCTCTGGCTCTTCTGCTCTCATAGTCTCAGACCCACTGGTCTAATTTACAGACTAATTAACCCACCTAACAGATTTATTCTGTTCATTTAAAGCTGTAACAATCAATATATATATATAAAAAAATCTGAAACCAAAAGGGATTTATATTGATTGATTTATATTTTAAATTCTTTGGTTTCATGATGGTGCCCTCTAGTTTTGCAATTTTTCGAATAAATACCATCCCATCATCCTCTTATGTAGCTGGAGTTCAGTGGTGGAAGAAGTATTCAGATCCTTTAATTAAGTAAAAGTAAAAATACTCTAGCCTAAAATACTCCATTTCAAGTAAAAGTCCTGAATTCAAAATGTTACTTAAATTAAAGTGTGGAAGTTTAATCAACAATGTACTTAAAGGCATGTTATGGAGGATTTTCCTTAAAAACAAAGTATAAACTCATACAAAAATAATCCCTCTCAATCATCATTTATGACCCATTAGAAGTATGTGGCAGCGTATTTATCTGCAGACTCTGCCCTCTCCCTGTAGTTTCTTATTTTCTTATTATTTTGCCATGTCTGGGACATTTCTGCCTTTGGGCAGTGGGTGTGTAGCCCCCACCCAATAACAGCGTGCAGGTTGTGAGGTCGGGACTCGTAGTGCATCGACCAGGTTATGTGCTTCAGTGTTTCCCCTAAATGCTCTCTGTCCGTGTCTGTTTGACCAGAGCAGAGACACCACAGCAGACAGGATGAAGCTTCAGCTGCATTCACACAAAATCCAGCAATGTGGCACCTTCCTGCAGGGTTGTGCAGAGGTTTGCAGAGGGGTAGGTGTGTTTATTTGTGCTTTAGAACTTAACCATTGATAATAAAAAAAAACAATCAGAAAAGAATGTTTTATTTCTCTGATTCACTGCTTTGTTCTTGCTACCGCCGCTCCCTCTCTTCATTCACTCTCTAGCTCGCTCGACCACTGCTGATCTTTCTTTCTGTCCCTCACTCGTGCTCTGGTGTCAGTAAGCTGGGGAGGAGGGGCCAACTTTGAATATTATGTTTACAAACAGCAACTGACAAATCCTGCATAGTATTCCTTTAAAATATCGAAAGTGAAATACTCACTATGCAGACTGGCTTCTTTTATACTGTTATATTATTATTGTCTATCATATTGATTGTTTTTATCATTAAGAAATACATGTAAGAGTGTTTAAATGTTGTAGTTCATCAATGTGCAACCAAGTTTAGATACTTTGGGTAGATTAATAGTAATACTACTGCATCATATTATAAGCAGATAATTTAAACAACAGAATATTAAAATATTTTATGTAAAATCTTCATCTGGAAAGTGACTAAAGCTGTCTAATAAATGTAGTGGAGTAGAATGTAGAAAGTATAGTACTTGAGTAAATGTACTTAGTTACTTCCCACTACTGCTGGAGTCCTTATTTCTATACAGAAAATCAAATCTTTTCATAAAGCAATAATGTCTCATTCTATCACAGTCAGAGCAAACAGTCACACTGAGCCTGATAGCATCCTGTTACACAACACAACAGCCACAGACTCTCAACAACAACCAACATTAGCTTTCCTGCTAAAGTCTCCTTCTTATCTAACTTAAAAACATGAACGCCCGTCTTTTCCTGCACCTTAGCTTGTTGAATGAGTCACCAAATAAACATTCACTTGGGAAAAGCTAACATCAGTTAGCAGCTAGATAGCTAATTAGCTGCTCAGCTGCAGCACATTAAAGGGCATGTAAACATACTTGCAAATGTCACTTCAGACCTGTTAGATGCTGGTTTGGTTCTTACTCTTCAACACCACTGCTGACAACATGCTGTCTGTCCATGATTTGGAGCTACAGCAGTTTGTTTACTCTGTTCTTTGAGCCTTCATATATCGTCATTTGGTGTTTAGTATTGTTTTATTTGTGTTCCAGATGTTCTGTTGTCCTGTCTGAAACTTGTAATGCTGACATCATGGCCAGCTTTTCCTTGAAAAAGAGGCTGCTAACCTCAATTGGATTTTAACTGGTTAAATAAAGATTAAATAACATAAAAATAAAAAATAAAAACACCGGTACTCACCTGCCAGATGCTGTCAATCAAACACAGATACTGACACGACCCTCAAGCTAAGACCTATTAATATAAAACTCTTACCAATATTTAAAAACATTACTTTTGACTGCAAAGAGGGATGATTACATGTGATTTCAGTTGGACTTCAGCTGTGGTGGTTTTCAGGCTTTTTCCACTACAGGACTTGACGACAGTTAGCCTAACTTAGACAGGGTATGCAGGCTATAATCTAAAGCACTGTTAGTTCCCCCCTTGTTACATTTAGTTACAGGGTAACTACAGGGTATAAATTTTTGTTTTTTCTTTCTTTCATACTGCTGATATTCTGGGTAATCTTATGGATTATATAGGATAGGAAAAAATAAGCCTTGGGCTTCAGCCTATTCCTTTTTGGGTAATTGATTGTGTGATTTTTTTATTATGTGAAATGGATTGGTATAAACATGGATGATGATGTTTTTGTCAGTTGCATATCCACACATATATTGTTGTTTTGTTCCTTTTTATATATGACCAAAATAAACTATTCATTCATTCATTCATTTACTACATGCAGCATAATAAAATTGCAGAGCAAGGGAGAAGTGGACCTACCAACAGTGATCTGTGAGAGGGTCACTTCCAAGGGAGGTGAATCACCACGGAGGGATCTACAAAATCATAAAAGTCTAATATGAGCAACAGCATGAGAGGATACTCTAAGGACCAAACACAGAAACTATTCCCATACCTGTAGCTATTGCAGAATTCAGGTGAACAGAGGACGGGGCGTGCAGTCAGCATCAGAGGAGTGCTCAGAAAACAGCTACCTGCCTTTATAGAGTGCCCACAGACGATGATTGGCTAGTGATCACCAAAGTAATCAAGAAAGCAAAACACTACAGTCCTGCTTAGACCAGACAGGAATACATTTCCATTCTGCTACACTAGTTTTTGTCAGTACACTTGCAGCTACATTCTGGACCAGCTGGAGAGTCTTTAGAGACTTGTTAGGGCAGCCTGATAATAAGGAATTGCAATAATCCAGCCTAGAAGAAGATTTGCCTGAATTTTGCAATATTGTGTAAGTGAAAAAAGGCAGTCCTTGAAATTTGTTTTATGTGGGAATTGAAGTACATATCCTGATCAAAGATAACTCCCAGATTCCTTACAGTGGTGCTGGAGGCCGGGGTAATGCCATGTAGAGTACCTATATCATTAGATGATGTGTTTCTAAGGTGTTTAGGGCCAAGCACAATAACTTCACTTTTGTCTGAGTTTAGTAGCAGAAAATTGCAGGTCATCCAGGTCTTAATGTCCTCAAAGCATGCTTGGAGTCTAGTTAACTGGTTGGATTCATCTTACTTCATTGATAAATATAATTGGGTATCATCTGCAAAACAATGAAAATGTATGGAGTGTTTCTTAATAATATTACTTAATAATAAGGTAGCAAATATAAGCTGAATAGTATTGGTCCGAGTGCCGAACCTTGTGGAGCTCCATGTCTAATGCCTGGGACATAGCCTGCGTGAGCAGCACATGTTAATCACGGAACTTGCTTTTCATTTTGGCGCCCATGTTAACAGATTAGAGCAGCCACACAGCCCACATGAGCCATATGTTTCACGTGCGGCTCACTATAGTTTCAATGTCTTTATCTCTAGAATATGTCACAGACATGAAGTGTCATCACTGCGGGTCAGCCTGTGCGGTGCATGCTGGGGAAGGGAGCCTCTCTGGTGGGGAACTCCAGCACAGGAAGTTGGTGACACACAGAGCTTCTTTTCTCGACTCATATCGCTCTCTGTGATATTAGTTCAAACTGGGCTCCTGCCTGTTGTTTCACTTGCTTCCCTGCGGAGATTTGGTGTTGTTACTTTTGTTATTTGTGGTCAGTTTCTGTAAAACACCCAGTTCAGATTTGACCAACCAGTGTATAAAATGGGCAAAAAAACAACAGACCGTGTAGTTAAAAAAAAAAAATCCCAATATTTTATTAAATAGCTGCTAATAAATAAATAGAGGTAAAACGAGACCAAAGCCGGGGGGCTAAGTCAGTTAGACAGGAGGGAATAGGACGCCTGTGGCTGGGTGTGCTCAACCTCTTCCTGCATGTGGCGAAGCACAGGGAAGCACTTCAAAACTACATCAAATCCAACCATTAAACTCTGTATCTACACACAAAAGAAGACAAACAAAGTGACTGACTCTAGTGTGTGTGGCTGGTTAAGTAATTGCAGATTGGAGGTCACACCCAAACACACCTGTATACCATCAGCCCATCACCATGCATTTCACCCCACCACACGTGAAGACCACACCCACAGGACACACAATAGGTGCTAAACAATAATAGTGTCAATCACTGCATTCAAAATCAGCCGATACAGGTCCACCCTGCTACATTTGCCTCCTGACAGTTTGGAGGTTTCATCTCTGTTGCTGGTCCACTACACTGGCTGCTGGCTCCATAACCTTGCAAAGCAGTGAAAGTAAACTTTTTTTAGGAAATATGTTCTAGTATATTCAAAATAAATAATGCAAAAGAATAAAAACGATAAGAAAATAACAAATGAATATATGTCTAAATTGAATACAGTACTCTTAACATATGATTTAGTGTGAAAATAAATGAAATGACATAACAAGACAGATAGCAGACAATAACTGAAAAGCTAATTCTTCACCCTGCACTATTTCCACTCAATAGGTGCTCTACTCATACACAGCAAGCTAGTCAACATTATGGCCAATATTTACATACAAATCACAAGCGCTCACTTCTTAAACTCACACCAAAGTGTAAGTTAACATCTAAATTAACACAGTAGTTGAACAGATTGACAGGATGGGTGTTTTTAGTCCAGATATTATAGGATACCATATTCAGATATGGTGGACCCATGAACATTGACTGTAGCCACTGCAAGAGAGGCCTTTAGTTCCTGGACGTTACCCCCCAAGTCCCTTGTCCTCCCGGACTATTACACGCCTGCTCTTAGTGTGATCTTGATGTGATCTCACAACAGCTGAGGGTGGGGGGTGTGGGTGGGAGATGGTGAGAGAGCTGTCTGTATCTGTGTATTTGTAGTCTATGTTTGTTATGTAACGATGTCTTTGTAAGTATGTGTTATATTTTGTATTTTGTGTTTTTTAGGAGCCCCTTGGAAATGAGATGCTACATCTCAAGGGGCTATCTTATTCATAAATTCAAATTCAAAATTCAAATAAATTCAAAATCAAAGCAAAGGTTCATATACTTTTGCCTCACACAAATTTGTAAGATTGGATAATTTTCCTCAATAAATAAATGAAAACATTTTTTTTGTCTCATCTGTTTAATTGGGTTCCCTTTATCTAGTTTTAGGATTTAAGGTCATATTTATGCAGAAATAGAGAAAATTCTAAAGGGTTCACAAACTTTCAAGCAGCACTGTAAATGTTAGTGTCTCTTAGATATTGACATTTTTAAAGTGAACACCCTCTTTTAACTGCTTTCACTTTTGGTTGTTGGTCCGTGATCTCAGGGTGGTTCCCCGTTGTTATTAATTTACGTTATCATTACAGGATCAGCTCTCTTTTTTGTTCCAGTCGAGGCTGTCTGATGCATTTTAGAGAGGAAAGGAACACACTGTTTTTTCTTGCCAAGTGTCGGTTAGAGCCAGGAAATCTCTTGCTGACATATTCTTCCTTTTCTGAACAAAGGCTTCATTGAACAATTTCATGTTGCTCGCTTCAGTTTGTTTGATTTATGATTTGAAAATATATTGGATATATATATATACACTGGATTTTATGTCCCCATATTTATCATTTATAAGCAGTATAAAGATATTTAATAAATGGTTATAACTCCTGTTGGCACCCAGAAGTGTTAACTGCTGTATAAACAGATAATGAATGACAATATAGTAAAACTCAGTTGTAATAATATAAAATATATCTTCATAGGAGAAGTTATAATAAGTATGGGGCATTAATAAAATACTCTTATACCTTATAACTATATATTCAATGTTTATATGGTGATCATAAATGTTAAATGGGGTAAAGTGATTATCCTTATCTTCAGTCAGATTCACAGCAGCTTCATCAGGAAACCACTGATCTACATAAATTAATATTACACTTGTGTTCATAACTGTGAGGCTGTGTGTATGTATGTATTTAATCTTCATTGCTGGATATCTCCTGGGATATTATACATTATGTAAAGATTTTTGTATTTTGTATTTGTATGAGGTCAATATATTGTGCTGTGAGATGCCGGTGTGTTAACATACTGGAATGTTTGGTTTGTTGGTGTTTAATGTGTCTGAATAATTCCATAGAGGTCATATAGGTCATACAATGGATCGATAATAAAATGATTCATTCATTAATGTACCTTTAACAATCATCATCATCACTATGTTGTAAACACAGAAAAAAGGCAAATCAAATTTTACATGAGAAAGAGAGAGGGACGGAGACAGAAGAGACAAAGAGAGGGAAGGTGGGACCAACTTCCAATGAAGTTGATATAACTTACAATTTCCCATGAAGTTAACTGTTAGACCCATATTTCACTGGTAACCAGTGGAGGGAGGTCAGCACAGGGTTATCTCTGTTTTTTTGATCCAGTCAGGATTGTCGCTGCTGCATTTTGAACCACTTTCAGAAAAGACAGGAAGGACTGACTCACTCCCAGATAAAGTGAGTTGCAGTAATCGAGACATGAGGTTATAAAAGCATGTCAAACTGTCTCCAGATCGCCAAAAGAAAGAAAAGGTTTTAAGAGAGAGATAGAAAAAGGAAGGAGTGTTAACTTAAAGCATCTTCAGCTTCCTGATTGATCAGACAGACATATAGAGGCAGTTCTCTGACAGTTTGATGATTTTCTGCATCAGGATCAAACTCAGAATGAATATCCACCATGTTCTGTTCTTCTGCTTCTTATCAGGTGAGGACTGATTACCTGACTGTGTCTGTAAAGCTGCAGCACAAACTGCTTCTGGACATTCATTGTGTTCATTTTAACAAATGTCAGATTTGTATCACACAAGTTTTCATGTTGCTGTCATGTTAATTAGTTTTCCTGTCGTTCTCTAAATTATTCTGTTACTAATTACAACATCTCTATAATGTAATCTTGCAATTCAGCTAAACTAAATGTAATTTAACAAAACATATGAACCATCCATCCATGAATATTTGATGCTCATTAATGTGTTTGATATTAGAAATTATGAAACAAAAACATTGAGAAACAGACGTTACACAGAGACACTGTGACTACAACTGCAGCTACAAGTAGAACAACAGCAACTGCTGTACAGTCAGTGAAAACTTTGCTAATGGCTGCCTCTGTATCATCTCTACTTCTCTGTGAACTGATGGATTAGCCCTCATTAATCTGCAGTCTGTTTACAGTAAGTCTACAATACACAAAGTATTGATCATCAGTATTCACTGTTCATCTTTAGAAGAGTTTTTACTGAAAGTCATAAAACTTGATATATTTACTACGTTCATCCCATTTAATGATTTTGAAGCATAAGAATAAATGAAGTCAGATAGAATCTAATTAAATTGTGGGAAGAATGTGAGACGTTTATGATATATATTGACTCAGTGTATCAATGTTGGATGAAATCATTACTCCAGCAGTCAGACTGTGGTTGAACTGGGCAGCTCCCAGTGTGACTCTGTGGATCTGTGTAAATGTGAAGCAGGAAATATTGTGATCAGACTGAAGCATCTTACAGGAAGTACAGACAGTAATTGTTGATTGTTCATCTTTTCTGAAGCAACGTTGGGTCAAAACACTCATTTCAACCATACAGAAACTGTGGGAGGAAATATGACAAGAGGATGCATCAATGCTGTCAATGGAAGCAGGAAGTTCTTCTGTAAGAATGAATGTAACAAAACAGAAGACATCCTGGTTGAAACAGAAGAGAACAGAGCTCAGAATGGCAGATACAGCATTGAATATAGAGAAGGATCTGTATTTGGACTGTATGTGACCATCACACAGCTGAAGAAGTCAGACAAAGGATGGTACAGGTGTGGTTACGGCAGAGCTTCGTCTCCAGATTCAACCTACATGTTCCGGATCTTTGTTGTAGATGGTGAGTTTTATATTTAATTTTTGTCCACATTCTGTTCAGTGCATATCAGTTGTTAAATGTTTAAAATGATGAGAACTTGGTGCACTCCTGTAGCCTTCTGGTTGAGACGCATGTCACATAACCACAGTATCCGCGGTTTGAATCCAGCAGCGGACCTTTGTTGCATGTCACCCCCACATCTGGCCCAATTCATTTCCTGTCATATCTACAAAGTCCCTATGATAAAGGCGTAAAAGAATTTTTAATAAAAAAAATTAAAGAGTGGATGGAAATGACATGACAGAAACAAATATCTTATTTTTCGGGTTACAGCCAGAAGTTGATTTGTGACAACAAGAGGAGTGCTGAGGTTGGCAGAGTCATACTAGTTGTCCAACCTGGGACCTTTTCTATATTTCTATTAACATTAGGTAACATAGAGAAGAACGGTTCCTCAGGTTCCTTAATGTTCAAGACATCATACTCTAAAATGTTTCTAAAGATGAAACTCATTTGTAGAGTCACAAAGTAATCGGATGTAAAATGTGTTGCCTTTATAGTGTTAGTTTTTAAATTTACAACAATCAGTTTGTACGATTTTTAAAAACCTTTTCAGACATTTGTGCTTTTATGTTTAATGTCAGAAAACAACCTGTGGATGTTATTTTCTTACTCTTCTATAATCAAAAAACAAACAAAAATAATTTCATGTGATTAATAGAACAAACCCACTTCAAATATTCTTAATCATTTACTTCATTAACATATTTAATGCTGCGTATTTCTTGTGTATGTGATGGATGCTGTCAATATGATCTCTCTGTCTAGAGCAGCATCTCATTTCTCTGCATTATTGATTCATTGATATCTGATTGTTTCAATGTGTTTTCATTGTTCACAGCTCCAACCACTTCAAAACCAAACTGGACTCTCCGACCTTTTCCAACATCAGTCCCATCAGCCTCCACACCAACAACAACACAGAGTTTAATCTCCAGTTCAGGTAGTTTCACACCTTCATCATCTTTCCCTGAAACCACAGAGCAGTTTACAGGTACAGGACAATTCATGTCTGTCCATCTGTCCATCACTGTCTCTCTGCAACAAAACGCCCTCTTAAAACAGTCAAATTCAGCATAACAACATTGTCTAATATGAATAACAAGATGGTCCAACATGTGTTTCAGCACATAATATAGTTCAGCACCTAGAAGAAAACATTTCACATTCAACTTTACAATAAATTTCTTTTTTATCTTCACACCTAATGTTTAAACACATCCTACGTTTCTTGTGATGTAAGATAATTATTAACATGTGATGTCAGCACATGACAAGTCAAGAAACATTCAGACCAAAGTCTGAGATGTTTTTTCAACAGGAAGATCTCATTTTTGATGAAGGTTTCCTGTGTAGTTTTCTTGTAAACAAGGTTATATTTATATTCAGTGTTACTCACCAAAACATGCTGAGTGTATCCTTTAGGTCCAACATAAGTGTTGAATATGTTTCCTCAATCATAAAATATTTGCAAAGCAGATTATATAAAGTATTTTAAATCTTGCATTGCTTGCAGTCTTCTCTCCTGCTTTTGTTGGTGCATTGCTGCATTTCTGGGCAGGTTCCTGCATCCTGTAGATCAGTGGGATGATGTGAAACCACTGGCAGGATTGTGTATCACGTCAAACACGTGTGCACGATGTAGATCCACATGTAAAAACAAGCTACTTATGGTCAAAAACTCCACAGGGAACCTTTACGCTTCTAATACAAGACAAAAGATCCCAGTCTTTTAAACTACGACATGTCTCTCTCTCTCTCTTCCTTTCCAGCCGTCTCTGATGTCTCTCGTCCACGTGCCTTCTGGCCTCTGGCTGTATGTGTGCCTGTGATTGTTGTGGTGTTGGCTGTTGTTCTGCTGCTCCTCTACAAATTGAGGAAGAGGAGGAACTCTGGTTTGAACACCAGATGAACCTCAGACAGCAGAAACATGGAGCTGACTTCCTTTAACTCTGTATGTCTCATGTTAACTCTTACTGTTGGCATTTATACATTTTATTTTTGCAGTTAGGAATAAAAAATCTCATGTCTGCAACTACTTCACTAGTATGAACAAAACTATAATTAAATAAAATCATAATTATTGTTAAAAGACCTCTGGCCTGTCCAGTTGTTATCACTAAAATATCAGAAAACAATTGTCTAAGAAGAACACCATATCTGGTCTGTTACTCTGGTTACTGCTATATTAGGTTTGATGTCATTCCTGTTTTATTTTCAGTTATGTGTCACCTATGAGAACCATTCTGTCAGCTATGAAAACTGTCCTCCAGTCTCCACATATGAAGACTCTGTCTACCAGAACCTGGATCCAGACAGCAGGGATCTGGACCAAACCTACTCTGCACTCACGGCAAACACATGATGATGTTTGGATTTGGATCTGGATTCTGTACTGTGCAGGTTAACATGTGCTGCAAGGTTCCAGTTTGTTCCACTTTCTTTCTTTTCTTTTCTTTTTTTAATCAGCCAATATTAACTATAAACATGCTATTATTCACCTCTGATGACCTGATGACACACAACTGATCATGTTTCTTCTTACTTGCTTATTCTGAAATGTTCATTCTGTCTTCATAAATGTAGATGTTGTTTGATATTGTTCTTCTACACTTTGAGCCAACTCTGTCTCCTAGAAATTACATTCATATTCGACTAAATTGTAACAGCAAATATGTTTTATTAGAAACGTAACGTTACTGAATCACATTTTCTCTCAACATGATGAAAAATTTTGTTAATTAATGTGTTTAAGTTGCAAAAATGTTGATACTGAACGTATGAGTGAAATGTTCAGAGACAATGTACCTAGTCTTTTTTTCCACCAAAATATCTGATGTTGCAGTAAAATCTCTGCTGGTAGAAACTCCAGCAGTATGAAAGTGTTTGTGGTCGTGTTCAAACTCTAGCAGCACTTGGTTCAGGTCAGAGAAAGATCCTGGTCTCTGTTTAATACAGAAAAAAGTCTGCAGTGACTTGAAGCTCAACATGTTTATGAACATTTAAGCCACAGCAGCATCTTTCACTAACCTGAACCAAACCTGAACACACACAGGACTCAGGATGTGAACCCGGGTCTCTGCTGTCAGAGTCCTGCATCTTGTAGCCCCCCATCCACCCCGACCTCCTCCCTCCCACTGCAGAGACACATAGAAATGTAGCTTCATTCATTACTGTGAACATCATCCAGGCAGAGATTATGTTTGATAACACAACATTACTGTGAAACAGTTTTATCGTATATGAAGGTCATTTCTAGAATTCACAAGTCTGATGGCTTCTGGAAAAAAAAACTTCCTTCTGTTTGTTTTACATGCAGGAGACCTAAAACACATTCCTGATGGCATCAGGTTAAAGTAGTCATAGAGGACATCATGTGTGTGGTTGCTGATAATCTTCTCTGCTTTGTTGAGGACTTGTTCAGTATTAAGCTGTAACAGGGATCTTTGTGTTTTGCAAATAATTTTAGAGCTGAAGTTAACAACATGTTGCAATTGATTCTTGTCCTTTTGACAAATGTAAACCAGCAGTTAAAATACTTTCAATAAAAGGATAACTTCAATAAAACGTCAATATTCTCCGATCGACTCTAAATGAGTTTAGTTTGCAGCTTAGACGCTGCTGAGCCTTTTTCAAAATAACATCTGTACTGTCACTAAATCTCAATCTGTCATCAAACACAGTTCCCAAATATTTGTAGATCTGGACGAGTTCAACACTTACTGAAGCCAAGAATGATTGTTGGAACTGTCTGTGTGGTGAGATCATCATTTCTTTAGTTCGGGACACATTTAAATCTAAAAAAGATCTCATCTCCTCATCATGATGAATCTGAACCTCTTTAGATAGGAAGTGACTGCTGCTCCAGCAGCAATATTGTAAGAAGGTCTGTCCACCATAGTGAGTTATTTTACAGCCAATCTGTGTAAAATTTAAAAGTGTGTGACTCTGGTGCCTCCTAGTGGTAGTATTGAAAAAGACGCTTAACACACAGAGAGCTTCAACATTTGATTCAAATTGTTCTGAACGCTGCAGCTTCTTAATCTGAGCTGCTACCTTTTCCTGTTTGACATCACATGTTGCATCACGTTTTCTGGACTGTAATCATTATGTGTGACTTTATAATGTGATATTTATGAGCAGCTTTTTTCATAAATGGAGCACAGCTTTCAGGCAGAGCATTGAAGTCGGCTTGTTTCAGCTGTTTTCATTATGCTTCACAGGGCTTCTAATAAATGCTTATGGTAGGTGTATTTCTTAGGCAAGTAAAGTCTACATAAATATAACCAAACATAAATCTCAAATGTAGCTGTTCACATCATACATTTCTTAATTTACAAAGAATAAATGTGCAATACATTTTAAAGTTCATGAGAAACCTTGAGAAGCAAATTGATGGAAGCAAACACATTCTTTGGTGTGGGAAACAAAGGGTTAAACACCTTCATATAAAATATGTCCTCATAGGAGAAGTAATAATGAATACTGAGCATTAATAAAATGCCCTTATACCTTATACCTATATATTCAGTGTTAATATCGTAACATATCGTAAATATCGTAAAGTGATTATCCTTATCTTCAGTCAGATTTGTCAAAGAGGATTCACAGCAGTTTCAATATGAACCCACTGATCTACACAAATTAATATTACACTTAAATTCATATCTGTGAGGCTGTGTGTATATATTTATTTAATCTTCATTGTTGGATATATCCTGGGATATTATACAGTATGTAAAGATCTGTATGAAGTAAAATGTATTGTGCTGTGAAATGCTGGTGTGTTTACATACTGGAATGTTTGGTTTGTTGGTGTTTAATGTGTCTGAATAATGTGTCACATAACTGGTCCAAAATAAAACTATTCATTCATTCATGTACCTTTAACCGTCGTCATCATCATCATCATCATCATCATCATTGTTGGGCCTCAGACCATGAGGTCACACAGAGAAGGCCTACGTGTAACCTGTGAGGCCTGACCACGAGGTGCTTGTCCCTTTGTTTCCCCTGCGACAAAGGAATAGCGCCAAAATGCTGCTTACAGACAATGGGAGTCCATTGCAAACTCCATTTCCAAGGATGCTTTGCGATTTTCACACCTCAGCAGGGAGCAGTCAACATACAGTCTCATTGGCTCCTGCACAGCAGAGCATCCTGATGACGCAGCCATGACATCACCGCCCCTTTAAAACTGACCGTGCCCTGAAGCACACGCCTTTCCCATGTCACTGAGCTAGGGGTAACTTCTGTTCCTCTGTGAGTCAGCTGACTAAAGGGGGTACCCCACACACGTGTTTTCCCCTCATCGAAGACTCCCCTCGCTGGACGAGAAGAGACTTCGCCCGTGTTCACCCGAACACATTCCCGGATCCGAGAGAGACCGCTGCTGCAACCAGCGTCCTCAAACTCCCTCGAGAAGGAAGAAACTTCTTCACCGAGTCGACTCTGCTGTTCTCTCCGCCACGCCGCTGAGAGCCAGCTGCCGTGCTTTTCGCCGACCGTGCGAGAACGGCCACCGTCTGCATCCGAGCCCAGGACAAAGCCGGACATAAAGACGGACTACACACACACCCTGCTCGCTTTCTGAAGCAACCAAGTAAGAGGCATAAGTCTGGGCAGAGGCAGTGTTAGTTGTGTGTTCCTATCAGCATCAGTTGCTGTTGTTTAGCATTTAGCTCTTAGCTTTTGCTATTGTTGTGTTGTTTTGTTGACGGACCGCCGAGTCCATTTTTCCTGCTTTACTCTTAGGAGTATTTTAAGTTTGCTGCCTGTTTAGTTGTGTTCACCACAACTGTTTTGTGTTTGTCCCGCTCTGGACTACTGCTGTGTTTGTGCCATCGTGAGTCAGGAAGTAAGTTGCTTTGTCGGTCAGAAACCAGACAACGTGCGTTACAGACTGCCGTCCGTACACACGCTGTCTGTGGACAAAGGAACCGCTTCTCTTCCTCTCACGATCACTTTCTCTCGTTCTTCCCTCTCTCTTCTGACTAACACATACGTGCACACGCACACACACATACATGCACTGACATGGTCAGATAATGTCGGACAAAGCTTTGCTTTGTTTTTCCTTATCCGCCATCAGACACGTGTGTTTTTCACAGAAGTGGGTGAGTGCAAGACGCCATCCACCAGGCGGCGCCGTCTTGCTTCTGTCTAACCAAGACACCACCATAATTCTGTCATCCGGTTCTCGCGCAAGATCTCGTGCCTTCCTCCCATAGTCACGTCCGCGTCGCAGACCAACAACGTCATCACGTCAGGTCCGGTCGCCAACATAAATAATGACAGAAGTCCTTCTGTCATTATTGTGTGTAATATTGTGAAAAGTGGCTGATTGAAGGAGTCAGAGCTCGAATTCAACCCTTCTTTGTTCACCCTCGAATGTTGATATCTCTCAGATATTAACATTCTAGGTGAACTCCCATTTATGAGACTACCTTGTTTCGTTATTGGTCCCGGTTTCTGGGTGGTGTCATAATTAGTTAATTATCCTCGATAATTGATAATTATTGCAAATAATCAACTGTGTTCCTCACAGATCCAACAGTTGGTGCCTGAATTATTGATTAAGGTTAACAATATCTTATTTTCATAATTCATAATTATCTATGATAATTATGAATTATTGCTAATAACCAAACACACTACTGCCCATCCCAACATCATCATCATGTTGTAAACACACAGAGAAACAGTTAAATCAAATTAATTCATAGAGCACATTCAAAAACAACAGTTGACCAAAGACACAGAAGAATCAAAACAAAGCCAGATTGTCGCAGGTTCGGTTTCAATGATGGCTCAGACGACGAGAAACTTCAGCGTGTTGATTTTTTATTCACACCAAGTTCCCCAAACAAGAGTGGCAAAAATATTTACAGTGCAGGAGTGGAAAAAACCCAATAACAAAAAAAAGTATTTACACAACAGGTTTCACACTGGCAGCTCGTCACCCACATTGTTACTTGGCCACGACCAAAAACCCAACAACCCTAAATGAGCAGAGCTCCCCTTATATATTCTTCGCCCCTCCCCATAACAAATTATAGTGTCCTACATTCAAATTTGACATCACAACAAACATAAATTCAAAAATCAATGATATACTTTGCATAAAGGAAAAATGGCACTAATCGCCCTCCATATGGCTATGGCCAAATACCCCCAAACCAAAATAAATCATAAAATATCAGTCCATTCAATATTAATGGTATGGTCCACGGTCACATGACCCTCTTAAGGGTGCCACCAAGCGCTATTTATGATGTGTCCAGGAAGTGCCTCAGTTTGGCCCATGCCCGGAGGCAACCAGAGGCAGCAGCAGCAGCAGGCAAGTGTATATGTGTGTGTGTCGCGTCAGCGCCGAGTGTGCACCCTCGAACGCCTAGCGTGAAGAAAAGAGTTCGGACAGTGGGGAAAAGTTTGTGAAAGTGCAGGACCGTGGGACACAAGTGCGGGCCTGCAAGGAACAGTTTGAACTGGAGCATGGCTCCGCAGGAACAGTGGGAGCGCTGCGCGCTGTGCGCTCCCGGCACCGGCGTGCTCTCTCCGGCCAAGAGAGAGAGAAACGCACGTCGGTTAGGGCATGACGGAGCGTTCACGGGTGCCCTGTCACACAGATAACTAAAGTAAAGTAAGTAAAGTAAATTCTAATAAATAAAATTAACAATTTTAATATGCTATAAAAAAAAATTAGGGGGACTCAAAAGTGATTCTATAAAGGAGGGTCTGTAGCTGGGATTTAAAAGTGGTGATAGATGGGGAGGATCTGATGGTGAGGGGCAAACTGTTCCACGGTCTGGGAACAGCGATGGAAAAAGCTTTGTCACTTTTGGATTTGACAGGAACGTGGAACAGAGAGGAATAACTGATCAGAGGATCTGAGGGGTCTTAATGTAGAATATGGACTGAAGACAGGCTGGTGCCAAACCATTCAGAGCTTAAAATCAGTCCTGTATTTCACTGGTATCCAGTGGAGGGAGGCCTGTTTTCACATTGTCCTCTGTAATTACAGAGTAAGTTATGTTGGTTATTCACCCCTTGTTACGCGTAGTTACAGGGTAAGGACAGTGTATGTGGGCTGTAATCTAAAGCGCTGTTAGTTCTCCCCTTGTTACATTTAGTTACAGGGTAACTACAGGGTATGCGGGCTCAGCTTTTGTAATATAGCATATTATGTAAACTATACAACTATATGTATCAACAACATATAGAATGTCCATATTGGGATCCCAATTTTGTCCTCTGTAGTTACAGAGTAAGTTATGTTAGTTATTCAACCCTTGTTATGTGTAGTTACAGGGTAAGTAAAGGGTATGTGGGCTCAGCTTTTGAAATATAGGATATTGTGTAAATTATACAGGTATATGCATCAACAACATATAGAATGTCCATATTGGGATCCCAATTTTGTCCTCTGTAGTTACAGAGTAAGTTATGTTGGTTATTCAACCCTTGTTACGCGTAGTTACAGGGTAAGTACAGTGTATGTGGGCTGTAATCTAAAGCACTGTTAGTTCTCCTCTTGTTACATTAAGTTACAGGGTAACTACAGGGTATGCGGGCTCAGCTTTTGTAATATAGCATATTATGTAAACTATACAACTATATGTATCAACAACATATAGAATGTCCATATTGGGATTCCAATTTTGTCCTCTGTAGTTACAGAGTAAGTTATGTAGGTTGTTCAACCCTTCTTACATGTAGTTACAGGGTAACTACAAGGTATGTGGGCTCAGCTTTTGAAATATAGGATATTATGTAAATTATACAGGTATATGCATCAACAACATATAGAATGTCCATATTAGGATTCCAGTATCGTAAAAGTTCACAGTTGTATTGATTCATCCAGATATCATAAACTTCTTTTCAAAAGAATGCTGGTTTTCTTTGTCAGCTTTTTGTACACTGCTTTAAATATTTCTTGAAATATACCAATAGAAGCAAAGAGTCAACAGTGAACTTGAACAGTTCTTTCACTTGTTTCATAATAGCTGCTGCATGCTCTCTTTGCATTTCTTGTTTTTCTTTGATACAAGTTTCACAATCCTTACTTTTATCACACTGGTCATTATTGCATTTCTTATCTTGTTTGTCATCAGGATTACTTCTTGTGATAAATGTCTTGTTGCTTTGTGGGCATGGAAATTTGAATCTACAAGTTGTTCCCTTCTTTTTGCATATTTTGAGTGCCTTTTGCTGTGTTGTTTTACAATGAACACAGTTTCATACATTTACTGATCTGTCTCTGGTGGCATTTCACATGTCACACATTGATCCATGAATGCTACATATTTCATCATCTTGGTCAATTTGAAGCATATTCTCAACCCACAACAAACAATGGGTTTGTGGACTTCCATGCTATTGAAATTCAATACGATAGAAGTAATCAACTATTTTACCAATTGGCTGAGCTGGCGACATGATAGGAAACAATGGAACCATCAAACATTCTTGCAGCTGTCACAGGATTCCTTTTTAACATGTCCAATGTGTCAGACAAGTCCAGGTCATCAATGCATTTTTGGGCTTCTTGTTTCATTATACTTTGTAGAAGTTCTGTCCATCATAAATCAGCAGACGAGAATGAGCAAAACCATCTTGGAATACCCAGTTGTCTCACCATAACAAATAAATCCTTTTGTACAGATTGCCAACAAGCAGGTGTACCTCGTATAGATTTCAGAAATTCATATCCTTCATCAAAGTTTAAAATGCTTCTAAGTGAATCTTTGTTTGTTAACATTTCAGAGGTGGGAAACATTTTGCTTTGTTGGTTTCAGTTAATAATCTCACAGGATTGTTGCCTTCTGCTGGTGCGACAGATAAAATGTCATCAAAGTGCAGATCCAAAACTTCTTGTGCAATATCAACTGGTTGATGTCATGATGCTGTCTTTCATGTAATGATTCATCAGTGGATTCATCTTCTAATTGTACGTTAGCACTTTGGATTTTGTCTTTACACACGTTTTGATGTATCATCATCATCGTCGGCTTCTTCCTCACATTTACTTGATTTGCATGTTTATACCATTTATTGCATTCTTTCAAATATGCCAGTGCTCCCTGTATTTTATCTGTGTGAGTATACTGATATTCATAATGTCCTTTGTAAGTTAAGTTTCTTTTCAGTTTGACATAAATCATAAGATCATGATTATCTGATCTTGGAAGATCATCAGTCACACTTGTAATATTGGATGGCGCACATGTAACTGGTCCATGAACACCATTTTGTCCACCTATTGGCAAAACAAGCACTTTCATGAATGGAATGTACATTGCAATCAAGTGTTGTTATATTGAGTGAACCATTTAGCTGAGGTGGAATAAGATCTAAAGCCAAATTGTTCATAATGTTTTCTTCAGGAATTTTACCAACAAGAATTTTTCAATGACAAGTGAAACAAATCCATAACTCACTAATGGGTCCCTTTTTGAAAATACAGTCTTGAAGATAAATATCAATACGTTTGTGAAAATATGTTTCAATTATACATTTACTACACACTTGTATTCCTTTTTTGGCATATAACTCCTTTTTTTACATTTTATCCCCTTATGTTGAACTCGCTGCCAATGACACACTGAGCACACATATTCTGGACTAGTACTTACTTTAAACTGTTCAGTCACAAAGTCAATGTCTTGCCTTAATTTACGTGTTTTCATTCTTCTCTCTATATTTCTTACTCTTTTCTGCATGAAATTTGTCAGTTTTGTACCTATTTACACTATACGCTCTGACATTCTTCTGGTGTTGTTAATCACTTGCATATTTCACTTTGCTCACGTTTATTTTTTTCCTATGTACTGGACACCCTCATGGTATCTTCAAAATTCTCTCTGAACTGTCTAATTTCTTAATAGCATGTTTGTGTCACATAGCTTTTTTTTCTTTCCAGTTTGCACTGATTTGATACACTATTGTCCTTGGAGGTTGAATATTTCTTGCACAGAGAGGTACACACTTCTTTGACACTTCATAATGACATTAATTGCAGTGTTTCAGGTAAATTGCTCCATCCTCATTTGATTGCTGCTCGGATGTGCAGTACTAAAACCACTTATTCCTACTGTACATGAAAACATGAACACCAAATAGGTCAGCAGCTGCCTGTATTTCCACCTCACTTGCCCAAACTCCAACATACTTCATGCATGATTCATTCAAATAACCCTCAACAGAAGAAAACCCATGTCAAAGACAATTAATGAAGGCAGATGAATTCTTCTTTATATGCTTAACCATGAGAAGTGATATTTTTCTGACTATTTTCATTCCCACTTATAACAAATGATAGAGCTCTAAAAAAGCAGTCAGCATCACCTGCAATAGTTTTTGTTTCCATTAAAACTGATTCTTTTCTGCTACAGTCTTCATTTGACTAGAGAATATTCAGTTTCAGCTTCTTTTGTTGTTGTATCATCAAAGGACAAAATTCAAAGTTTGAAGCCTCAGACCCACTTATCAGAGTAACTTCATCTGCATTCAAATTGGACACTCTTACATTCTCTCTTTCATTGATCAAAACAGATGAGTTGTTTGAAGATGCACATTTGTCAGATTTTTTCATTACGCCAAAACACTTCTTTTTGGAATATGAATCATCTATGTGATGAGTACTCTTAACTGGATCTCTGTCCAAACACTCATTTCTTAGTATATTTGTGGCATCACATATCTTGCATTTACTTCTCAATACTTGACTGTACAGTGGCTTATCAGTAGCACTATTTGTTTTCACTGTAGCACCACCTTGTGGCTGGGTACTAGGGCTACACAAGATTACTTTCATGGACACATCATGACCTCAAGGGCATTAACCACTAACTGTCATCACATACTTTGTGTTTATCCCTACATATTTTACTGCACAAAGGCTTGTAAGTATCACTGTGTGACTTCACTAGAGCATCACCTGCTGTCTCACTACTGGTATTACGCAGGATATGTTTCATGGACACATCATCATTTCTAGGGCATTTACCACCAACAGTGACCCCTTCTAGACATTTACTTGTACTTTTACTCCAGTGACTTTAAAGCACTTGTTCCATTCAGAGTTCACATTTGCTGTCAGCTGACAGGCAAGATCACTCAAATGTTTATGTGCATCAGTAAAACCTGAGTGTTGAATCACCAAAACTTTGTCAGTTAACGCAACAAGCAGGCCTTGGCTGCTATGAGAGATTTAGGACTGATGTGTTAGACAGCGCCCTCCACCACCATCATCACAACACCAAATGAGAGAATATCTTTTCAAATTGTATTTCGCTGAAATACAATGACTTTTTATATCAGCCCTCACTCAGTGCTTTTTGAGCATGCAAATTTCTCTCAAATCACATCGACTTTCTCTCATTTTAAACAACTTTTGGATTCTTTAAGGAGGAATAACTGATTTTTTGCCTCCTTACATAATTTTAACCCTTTTAAAGTCAACAAAATCTTTAAATTTCAGAGCCTTTAATTCAATAAACAGTGAGATTCCGGATTTATTCAGAGTTAAAGCTCTAGTTGTGTAATTCTTTGGAGCTGTCAGAAGGAGGCAGTATAGGAGCTCTAAGCAGCACCAAAGTGTTTAATCATCATCAGACAAATCTGTGTTTTTTTTCAAGCTGGGGCTCAGGATCCTGCAGGGACCTCCAGAGATGATTTGGGGGATCATGAGACATGTAAACTGTAAGGGGAAAAAAATATATGTCCATCATACAAAAATATTTCCCCTTTTTATGATGTCTACCCCATGTTTCATGTGAAGAATAAGTAAATTTCAGTCTCCATGTTGTATCATTCAAGGCTAAACGATATTGTATGACAATATCTGGACCCATGATTGTGTTTCAAGGATGCTCAGGAGACATGAAACAAACACCTTAATGATAACAGATTATTTGTTTCACTCACATTGATGAAAAAATGAAGATAAAATGGTGAAAAGCAATAATAGCGTCTCTGGCTCTTCTGCTCTCATAGTCTCAGACCCACTGGTCTAAATTACAGACTAATTAACCCACCAAACAGATTTTTTCTGTTTTTAAACAAATCAGAAGGTCATTCAGGGTTGAGCCTGACTAATGTCTAAATGTTTGCTCAGACAACAACATGAATATATTACAGTTCATTTAAAGCTGTTACAATCAATATATTTGAGGAGAAAAAAAATCTGAAACCAAAAGGGATTTATATTGATTGATTTATATTTTAAATTCTTTGGTTTCATGATGGTGCCCTCTAGTTTTGCAATTTCTCAAATAAATACCATCCCATCATCCTCTTATGTAGCTGGAGTTCAGTGGTGGATGAAGTATTCAGATCCTTTAATTAAGTAAGAGTAAAAATACTCTAGCCTAAGATACTCCATTTCAAGTAAATAAAACATAAAAATAAAAAATAAAAACACCAGTACTCACCTGTCATATGCTGTCAATCAAACACAGATACTGACACGCCCCTCGAGCTAAGACCTATTAATATAAAACTCTTACCAATATTCAAAAACACTACTTTTGACTGCAAAGAGGGATGATTACATGTGATTTCAGTTGGACTTCAGCTGTGGTGGTTTTCAGGCTTTTTCCACTACAGGACTTGACAACAGTTAGCCTAACTTAAGGTGTGTTGTTGTGGCTTTTCACTGAACTACCCCCACTTTGGGAGCAAGTTCCTGAACCAAACCTTTGCTTCACAGCTGGTTGGTAGCAGATAAAAGGTAGCAGTTGCTAAAATTGTTAAAGGCCTTCCACACCTACACAGGTGTTCCAGTTAATCAGTTTCATTAGACGTATGCTCAGATTCAGGTGGGGAGTTCTGCTGTAATTATGAGCTCACTGGGCTCCATGTTCTAACAAAAATAATTAAGTTATAACTTGTCCTGTCTGACAGATGCAACAAAGCTAACTGAACAGTCAGGGAGTTTAAGTTTAGAGCCACAACAGCACGATGTTTTCCAAATCCGTCCATATGAAGGATGAGTTTTTAAGTTCTACTAACTCTTTCACATAGCATGTAATCTGTTTAATGGAGTTTTAATTGTCAGAGATGTGACAGGAAAGTTTCACTGTTTCAGTTATTGCAGGTCAGTGTGGAGAAAAACTGACTGGATTTAGTTCTGACTCTGTTTCTGTTTGTCATTTAGCTTCAGCAGAAATCCCCTCCTCTGTCATTCAGGGTGGGACTCCCTTTCTCCTCCTCCTCCTCTCCTTTCTCTCATCTTTCATCACCTCTTTTGTTTCCTTTCTCTCTTCCTTGTTTCCTCTCCTCTCATCTTGTTCCCTCCTCTGTTTTTTCTCCTCTCCTTTATCATTCTCTCCTCATTTTCTTTTCTCCTCCCTCTTGTACATCATCATTTCACCCTCTCTTTCCCCTCTTTTTCTCTCTTAACAACCCCGTCCCCCCCTCTCTATTTGGGTGGGGTTCCTCTATTTTATTTGACCTTTTCATTGTTCCTCCATCACTCTTCCTCTCTCTGTATCCCTGTTCCTCCCTCCATCCATTGATTCTCTTTTGTCTCTTAAAATGTTCATTGTCTCTTTTCTATCACTATCTCTTCTACTCTCTCTTTTCTGTCTCACTTTTCACTCCCAAACCTTCCTTGTCTTCTTCCTCCTTCACTTTCTTTCTTCCTCCTCCTCCTCTGTCCCTTTAGACTTTCCTTCTTTAATTCCCCTACCCCAAAACCTTTCATTCCTCCTTTTTCCTCCTTTATTTGCCTTCCTTCCTTCCTTCTTCATTTCTACTTGTATCTTTGCTTTTCTTACCGTTTTACGTCTTTTCTCGCCTCTTCTCCTCCTCCTTTTCTTGCTCCCTTAATTCCTTTCCTGGGTTTCCCTATTCCTCGTCTCTTCCTCTTATACTGTCACTGTCCTTCTATATCGTTCCTTCTCGCTCTTTTTTACCCCTCTTTTAGCTCTCTTCTCAACTTCCCTCATCCCTCCCTTTTAACTCCTCTCTTTTCCTTCCTTCTTCCATCTCTCTTTGGGTCACCCTAATCTATTTCCCCTCCTTCACTTCCTTCCTTCCATCCTTCCTTTATCCATTCCGTCTCTTCGCCTCCCCCCTCCTCTCCTCCTCTCAGGGTGTGTCTCTGGATGTGTCCGTATTGATGAATGCATCATGACTAACTGTTGTGAATGTGTACTTGAGTTTATTCCAAACAAGTCTTAAAAACAGATGAGAAAAATTCATACTTCATATTCTTCTCTCTCCACTCCACTGTCACTCTACTCAGTTCTACTCTGTCTCTATTATCACTCTATGTAGCTTTATAACTTGGCCTTTTCATCATTTCAATCTGTTTTCCTACATTGTTATGATATATATGCACTATGTTAAATACTTTGAACTGTACTTTTAAACTGTTTAGAACTTTCAGCTTTTGCACTTAAACTAACGTTTTAACTGTTGTCACTGCCTACAAACCAACTGACACTTTGACTGACTCCATCGTTTCACCTCAGCTGACATTTCACACTGACTTTTCAGTGTCTTTCATTACTTACTTTTCAACTGACGCTCTAACTGCTTTCAGCGACAGGTAACAGGTTTCATAACTTCACTAAGAGATCCACTACTTTCAGCGCTTTTTTATGCTGCACACATTTAACTTTCTCTAAATTAAATTTGCTTTGATCCCTTGCAATTCAACTTATATTTAAATTTTCATCTCTTATCCATCAAATGGCAATTCAGCTACTTTCAGAGATTTCACTTAAACTGAAACCTTACTTGCAGCCCCTTCTTGACACTTTCTCTAGCATGTCAAATGCAATTTAAATTGCTTTTATGGTTTGCAGTTCAACTGATATTTCTACTTTCATCTCTTACTCTTAAATCACAGTTCAACTGATAATTCAACTGCTCTCTGCTCTTACAAACAAACTGACAACTCGGCTTTCTATAGGGCTTGAACTGAAATTGTACATGCTTTCAGCAAATGCACTTCAACTGCTTTCAGCTGAGAGTTGAACTATTTTCAGTCCTTTTTTTTACTGTGCACACACTTTCTATAAATTGCTTTCATTATTTTCAGTTCAACTGACAATGCATCTGGCATCACTTACTCTTCAAATGGTGGTTCAACTACTTTTTGAGGCCTTGGTGATCACTTAACTTTTCACTTTTTCAGTGCCACCATCACATAAAAGTTTTAATTTCATGACCAAATACCTACATACCTACCTACCTGACATACCCATCAGCCTCAGCTGTACTTTGTGTTTAGTTATCATCTGACAGTGTTAACATGCTAACATGCTAAACTAAGACGCTGATTATGGTAAACAATATTCCTGCTAATCATCAGCATTTATTTTACATTCTTTCTCCTCTCTCCGATAAATTGTTTTGGTGTATAAAACATCAAAACAGTGAAAAAATGTTCAACGCTATTTCTTAGAATCAACAATGATGTCATCAAATGTCTTATTTTGTCCAAACAACAGCCAAAAACCCAAAGATGTTAAATTTTCTGTAATGTAAGACAAGGAAAGGGAGCAAATACTCAAATTTGAGAAGCTGAAACCATCAAATTTTGGGCATTTCGCTTAAAAGAAGGATCTAAACAATTAATCGATTATTAAAATAGTTGCCAATTATTTTTCTGTCAATCAACTAATCATTGCAGCTCCATCTCTGTACATCACTTTGTAAACATTTATTTCAGAAGTGTTCAAATAGAGCCTCCTGTCCTGTCTGTTGGACTTTCTCTCCACAGTCTGAACTATAATAACAGTAAGACAAACATGTGGTGATGCAATCTGCCTCAGCTGCTCTGTTTCCTGTAGTGAAGTCAGTCAGAGGGGATTTACTGCAGCTCAGCACCAACACATCGGTTTTAACTGTCTCAGACTTTTTATCTTCTCTTGGAATTAATGGGTCCAGTGAAATAGAGTTTTAAATTCCATTAGATGAGTACAGAGGTAAATTTCAGGCACTTAAACTGCATCCATGACACAAACACCCTCCCCTCTAAGCCATTTATTGCCTCAGGTTCTAGTTTGCATGAAGACCACATTAGACTTTTTGGTTTGTGGCCCAAAAATCTGAGATCACAATTTTTGGGAGGAGGAATTAAAGGAGAGAATTTGTAAGAAGAGAATGGAATGAACTTTTTAACAAAATGACTAACAATCAGTTCATTACATTAAACCCTTTGAGACTAACAACATAGTGTAGTATAGTATAGTATAGTATAATCTTTATTTAATTAGGTAATCTAAAGAGTACAACAATGAACTGCATTAAAGTGGAAATATAAATATTTTTTACTTTAAGTTATCAATATGAAGTAAATGTTGATTGAACAGTGTAATGATGGCTATAGAATAATGACACCATCGGAGTTCAGATTGTTTCCCTGTAAGCGTCGCTGTCACTCTGTGATTCTTTCTGCCACCAGCTACCATCTCCCAGGAAAATGAAGGCTCGATTTACGGCACACACATCAACCATTACACAACCAGAAGAGGAAGAGGATAGCTCTTTTGTTTTCCACAGTAGCTATCGGTAGCTATATCTCATAATAATTTGTTAGGTGGCCAACCTCTTCCTATTGTCTTATTGCTGTTTGATAAATGTGGAATATTGCACAGGCAAATCTGATGACACACCACTTCTGTGTACACTACGTGTTAGTTGCATTGAGTATACTACCTGAATAAACTTTCTTCCTGGTAGCTAACGTAGCTAAAGAAAGAAAGCCCTTTAGAAATCAGTTAGCTAAGCTAGCAGCCCTACAGCTATAATATACTGGATAAGTATCCAGTCAGGCTGATCTACTTGTTCATGTGAAAATTATTGGACAGAAAATATGTCATCACCGTCTCCGTTATGCAGTTTCTTTCATTTTACAAAAACATAAACTTGCTACCAACCCCGTTCACTTTTCTCAACACATACTTAAGAATATTTATCTCTTTTCATGTCTCCATTATAGACTGAATGAATGAACAAACTAACATTACTCCTCCTCCACCCCGACACCAACCCCTGCTGTAGTTTATGGTTTACTCAGACTATGTTATTATCATGCAGTGCTCATAATTACAACAGCTTTTAGCTGTTCCCAAATTCAATATAAAATTGCGACAATTTCAATTTACCTCTTCAGTGAACATGCGTCTTTCTTCTCTCTTATTTCCAAAGTGGTGTTGATCATTGCCTCTCGGAGTGACACTCTCAGGAAAACAGAAAGCGCTCCGGTTGTCTTTGCGACAGTGGTGCAAACAATTATATCACATGAAACGCTGGTAAACGTTATACCTTCTAAGCATCAGCATGTTAACATTGTCAGTGTGAACGGGTTAGCATGCTGATGTTATCATTATCAAGAAATCCAGATACAGATTGTATATTAATACAAGGTGGAAATGAGAGCTAAGGGCTTAACATCAATGTCTTTATCTCTTTATAATAATCATAAAATATATCTATTAGTCATTGTGATGTCACTAAGATGTAAAATGTGGATCCACTTGCTGTGGGATGAAACGAGGTCTGTCTGCAGAGTGGTTACAGATGGTTACAGGGACGTGCCGCCATGTTGGAAGTATCTGCAGCAGAAGGAGGTTAAGTGTCCTACTTCCCAGACAGCAAAGCCCAGATCCGGCCCACACCCGACACTTTCAGCACTTTGATCCAGCCCACATACCATACGGAATTATGGCACTTGGGCTGTCTGCCCCTGGTTCCCAGATCTGGGCCACAAGCAAGCCATAGCAATGCCATATGTCAACCATGAAGAAACCAGATAAACCAGAACTGGTCCACATCATTTGATTTGGGATATTTGGACCATATTTGCTATTTTACACGTGGGCCATGTAGGCTCACATCCATCCATCCATCACATCCGGGCCAGAAGAAGGCCAGCAGTGCCGCATCATTGCCTGAAGTGGCCCACTACTGTATGCTATCTGGGCTGTATACCCCTGAATCCAGGAAAACCACTGAAACCAGTCGACACTGTGAGACCAGTGACAACATTTGGTACAAATGAGACCAGTGACACCAGTAAAACCAATGAACCCAGACAGAACCAAAGACATCATTGAAACTAATAAGACCATTTATCTGTGAAACCAGTCTAACCAGTTAAACCATCAGTGAAACCAATGAACCCAGTGAAATCAGTGTGACTAAACCCAGTGACACAAGTAACACCAAGGAAACCAATAAACCCCTCCAAAGACCAAATTGAAATCAATGGATCCAGGAAGAATCAAAGACACCAGTGAGCTGTGAAACCAGTATAACCAGTAAATCATAGATTTACATCAGTAAAAATCACTAGAACCAGTTATATTAGTAAAAAAAAGAGACCAGTGTCATAAACAAACCTGATGAGACCAGTGAAACCAATGGACCTGGGGGATCCAGTGACACTGGAGACTCTAGTAAGGGCCACCAGTCAAACCAGTGTGAGTAGAGAAACTGGTGAGACCACTCAAACCAGTTTAACCAGTGACACTAGTGACTCCAGTAAGGACAAGTGACAACAGTGATACCAGTGTGACCAATTAGTCCAGTAAAACCAGAAAACTGGTGAAACCAATTAATCCAATAAGACCAGTAAGAACACTGACATACTGTAGATTAAACCACTAATACCAGTGAACCCAGTAAGACTTCAATGAAACCAGTTCCCTGCTGTGTGAGTGCTGGGCGAGGTGTTTGTAGACTGGTCAGCGTTGTGGAGGTTTGACGTTGTCTCTAAGGAGTGGTCAACTTCCTGTACCCATGACATCATCACTGGGCATGTGCACTACAGACGCTCCATGCACACACACACACACACACGGGACATGCTATATATTGGTCTGCTCAGCTGTTGCATAATGCTTGCATGTGTGTGTGATTTGGCTCCAGGTCCCCAAACTAATCATACTCTAAAAGGCTAAGAGGGTCCACACCCTACACACACACACACACACACACACACACACACACACACACACACACAGGCTCATCTGTTAGCCATTACCAGCCAGTCAGTGACAACAGAATCACATGGGCTGGGCTCACTGCACTCACACACAATCACATACTATTCACATGATGTATGGATCTGTGTGTGTGCGTGTATGTGTGTGTGTCAGCCCATCACAGTGCAGCTGGGAGGTACACGGAGGATTTCACATCAGCCCAGTTTGCCATCACTCCCAGTATGTGTCTGAAGGGGAATTCCATTCAGACCTCCTCCTCTGTCTCTTCAGAGCTGTTATTTATTCTCGTCTTGCAGTGCTGGAAAGTAACTAAGTACATTTACTCAAGTACTGTGCTTTACTACAATTTTGAGGTACTTGTACTTTACTTGAGTATTTCCATGTGATGCTACTTTCTACATTTCAGAGGGAAATATTGTACTTTCTACTCCACTACATTTATTTCACAGCTTTAGTTACTTTTCAGATGAAGATTTGACACAATGGATAATATAACAAGCTTTTAAAATACAACACATTGTTAAAGATGAAACCAGTGGTTTCCAACCTTTTTGGCTTTTGACGTCTTACAAAAAGCAGTGTGTAGTCGGGGTCACATTTCACATGTCTATGAGTTGTTAACAGCTCCACCAAATAGTGATTTTTCCCTCTAAACTTCTACGTAAAATGTGCTGAACACACACAACCACTCGCTGATAACGGAGGGAAGATTGCCTTCAAAAATGAATTTCAGCCATTACTGATGTAAATGTCCGTCCTCTGGAGAGCTGTAAAGACTTTTTAGCTGCTGAACAACCAGCAACACTTCTGCTGCTATGCTCATCATCCAGCTGCGTTGCAAACTGTGACTACAGGAGTTGCGTACACACCAGGTTGCCACGTCTGTGGGACAAAACCAGCATGATGGATCAAAACCAGCCCAATATACACTGCTCAAAAAAACTTAAGGGAACACTTAAATCACACATCAGATCTTGATGAACAAATTATTCAAGTTGAAAATCCTTACTGATGTACATTGTTTTAAACTGTTGAGAACAAAATGACGTAACAACGGTCAGTAGAAACCAAAATCATCAACCCATTGAGGGCTGGATTCAAAATCACACCGAAAATCAAAGTAAAAAATTTAAATCACAGGCTGATCCAACTTGCAAGAATTTTATCACAGCAACTCGTAATGTGACTCAGTGTATGCACTGCTGACAACATCTGGGCATGCTCCTGATTAGTCAGCAGATGGTGTCATGGGGGGATCTCTTCCCAGACCTGGATCAAGGCATCAGGGAGCTCCTGGACAGTCTGTAGTGGTACTTGGCAGCATCGGATGCGCTGATACATAACGTCCCCTAGGTGCTTAGATGGATTTAGGTCAGGGAAACGAGATGGCCAGTCAATGGTATCAATGCCTTCATCATCCAGGAACTGCCTACACGCTCTGGCCACATGAGGCCGGGCATTATCCTTCACCAGGAGGAACCCAGGGCCCACTCCACCAGCGTAAGGTCTGACAGATGCTCTGAGGATTTCACCCCCTAAAAGCAGTCAGGATACTGTTGGCTATGACATGGAGGTCTGTGTGACCCTCCAAGGATATGCCTCCCCAGAACATCACTGACCCACCGCCAAACAGGCAGCATAACGTTCACCGCGGTGTCTCCAGACTCTTTTACGCCTGTCACATGTGCTCAGTATGAACCTGCTCTCATCTGTGGAGAGAACGGGGTGCCAGTGGCGGACCTGCCAATGCTGGTGTTCTCTGGCAAATGCCAATCAAGCTGCACGGTGCTGGGCTGTGAGCACAGGTCCCACTAGAGGACATCGTCCCTCATGCCACCCTCATGGAGTCTGTTTCTGACAGCTCCTCCTGTTCCTCCTGCTCCTCCTCACACAAAGGAGCAGATACCGGTCCTGCTGCTGGGTTGATGCCCGTCTACAGCCCTGTCCAGCTCTCCTTGTGTAACAGCCGGTCGCCTGATATCTCCTCCATGCTCTTGAGACTGTGCTGGAAGACACAGCAAACCGTCTTGCGACCGCACATATGGATGTGACATTCTGGAGGAGCTGGACTACCTGTGCAACCTGATTGGGCTGCAGGTACCGCCTGATGCTACCAGTAGTGATTAGCAGAACACAAAACCAGAGAAGAATCAGTCAGGAAGGATGTGTGTGTGTGTGTGTGTGTGTGTGTGTGTGTTTGTGTGTTTGTGTGTGTATGGGTGTGTATGGATGGCATGTGTGCGTGCTGATTTGGAGTCAGTTTGGTAGGATTTGGGCATAAATACATTTTTTCAGTTAAAATATGGATTTTTTTATTTATAGATGTTACTCATGTAATTTGCAGGGGGCAAAAAAATTCAACTCCGAAGTAGCCCAATTCCCAGGGAAAACAACAGACCTGGCAACCCTGGTATGCTGGGCGGCGGCGGCGGGCTCATGCTAAAGCTTCCTGCAGATTTGATTTGACTTTCAGGTGTGATGTAGTAACAAGTACAGCCTCAACACTGCTCGATCTGCAGCCACAAATTTCATCATTTCAAATGACTTAAAAAGAGTGAGGAAATAGAATGTATAGCACAGGAAGCGCCACCATCACCCTGATCCATCCCAACGCTCATTTTTCTTTTTCCCACATGTCCAGCTCTTTAATCATTTTAGGTTTGATTGAGCTCACTTGTTGTAAAACTGTGTTTTATCAAACTGAGTGACTTTAGGTATGATTTTAGCATGTTTTAATATTACAGTTGTTTCTGATAGGTTACCTGCAGGGATCAATACTGAGTCCACATGTTAAAAGTCTTCACACAGTCGATACAACAGCAACAATTCTGGATCAAACTGTGACACATTTGCATAGTTTTCACACAGAAAGCATTAAGTGACTACAGCCTTCAAATGTCCTCAATACTTTTCTCATTCAAACACAAACAAGCAACAAAACATTTGACATGTTTACATCCTCACTTCCAAACTCTTCGGTTTATGTTCAAACACTAACATGTATTCATACAGATCATAACCACACTGAAATACATCTATATTCAACCAAAAAACAAGACGCGCTGTCAGAAATAAAGCCCACTGAAAGCTTTCCTGCTGCATTTCTATGACTCATTCCTGTAGATACACTGTAGTACGTTCTATAGAGAGCTACACATCTGACTGTATTTACACTATATACACATTTCTACACTATCAACCATTAAACCACATAAACACAATATACACATTTATACACTATCAACCATTAAACTACAGAAACACAATATACACATTTATACACTATCAACCATTAAAACTACACATACACAATATACACATTTATACACTATCAGCCATTAAACTACATAAACACAATATACACATTTATACACTATCAACCATTAAAACTACAGAAACACAATATACACATTTATACACTATCAACCATTAAACTACATAAACACAATATACACATTTATACACTATCAACCATTAAAACTACACATACACAATATACACATTTATACACTATCAGCCATTAAACTACATAAACACAATATACACATTTATACACTATCAACCATTAAAACTACAGAAACACAATATACACATTTACACACTATCAACCATTAAACTACATAAACACAATATACACATTTATACACTATCAACCATTAAACTACATAAACACAATATACACATTTACACACTATCAACCATTAAACTACAGAAACACAATATACACATTTATACACTATCAACCATTAAACTACAGAAACACAATATACACATTTATACACTATCAACCATTAAAACTACACATACACAATATACACATTTATACACTATCAACCATTAAACTACAGAAACACAATATACACATTTATACACTATCAACCATTAAACTACATAAACACAATATACACATTTATATACTATCAACCATTAAACTACATAAACACAATATACACATTTATACACTATCAACCATTAAACTACATATAAACACAATACACACATTTATACACTATCAACCATTAAAACTACACATACACAATATACACATTTATACACTATCAACCATTAAACTACATAAACACAATATACACATTTATACACTATCAACCATTAAACTACATAAACACAATATACACATTTATACACTATCAACCATTAAACTACATAAACACAATATACACATTTATACACTATCAACCATTAAAACTACACATACACAATATACACATTTATACACTATCAACCATTAAACTACATAAATACAATATACACATTTATACACTATCAACCATTAAACTACATAAACACAATATACACATTTATACACTATCAGCCATTAAACTACATAAACACAATATACACATTTATACACTATCAACCATTAAAACTACAGAAACACAATATACACATTTATACACTATCAACCATTAAACTACATAAACACAATATACACATTTATACACTATCAACCATTAAACTACATAAACACAATATACACATTTATACACTATCAACCATTAAACTACAGAAACACAATATACACATTTATACACTATCAACCATTAAACTACATAAACACAATATACACATTTATATACTATCAACCATTAAACTACATAAACACAATATACACATTTATACACTATCAACCATTAAACTACATATAAACACAATACACACATTTATACACTATCAACCATTAAAACTACACATACACAATATACACATTTATACACCATCAACCATTAAACTACATAAACACAATATACACATTTATACACTATCAACCATTAAACTACATAAACACAATATACACATTTATACACTATCAACCATTAAAACTACACATACACAATATACACATTTATACACTATCAACCATTAAACTACATAAACACAATATACACATTTATACACTATCAACCATTAAACTACATAAACACACTAAAACAGTGATGTAACTTCACAGACGGCCATAAAAAGATCCTCATGTGCTGCCTGTTGTTAGTGTTTTTATCTCAGTGTGTCTTACTAACACATGAGTTGTTGTGTTTGTGTCTGATGGAATTTGCTTTTGTGTGTAAAAGGTTTTTTGAGAGATTTCTTAAGAATATCTGAAACTGTAAAAGGGGAACAGAAATAGAATTTAAAAACGTGAGGATATCACATCTCCTCCATCCCCAGAGGAAATTACGCCCTTGCCTGCATTACTGCTGAACTGAAACCCCTCCGCCTGTTGATCTCACACTGGATCATTCCCACGTTCATGAGTGAGACGCAAAGATACTTGAACTCCTTCACTTGGGGCTGCAACTCATTCCCAAACTGTGAACCATCCATCATTTTAAGACTGGACACCTGTTAGTTTAATATATTCATCCTGAGATATGTACATGAGGAAGAACAGGAGGACAATTCAGCATTACTTAACACTTTTATGCCATTAGTTGAATTGATTGGATTTAATATGACTTTATTTTGATTTTGGACTGAGACATAATTCACGTTTTGACTGTTGTTATTTTTAAAATTCACTTAAAGATATTTTACAGGATAACAGACTCTTTTCCCATAAAAGCTTTAATGTGAAAACTGGATGTCATCCCGTTACAAGAAGGGAGGAGGAAAAATAGATAGCATGATATTAAATCAAGAGCATGAGTGAGTGATTTGTGCACACTAATCATTAATTTGAGTGCATGAGTTATTAAATTAAACTCACAATTTATTATTTTTACTCCATGACATGAGATCTATGACTGAGTGATATGTGACCCCAGTCTCACAATCTCCGTATAAAAAACACAACTTTACACTTTCAAATTGCATGCAAGTGATACACCAATTTAAGGGAAATATCATGGTTTGGGTTAAAACAGTAAAACACAGTAAAAATGTCAAAAATGCCAGATGTGATGTTAAAAATCTCTCGCACATGAGGGTAAAAATGTCTTGTTGGTGGTGTCGAACAGTGCTCTCCTGCTGCTTTGCAGCTTTCCAGCTGATTATGTAACCATCCACCCAACCCCACCTCCTCCTAATAAGCCAAAAATCACCTTATAAAAGGAAATAAAGTCATATTATATAATGCCACTTCCCTGGGAAGGATTGGTGGGTCACCTGCACCAAATGTGACAGTGTAAAGTCATGTTATTTGTACCCAGATTGAGGCTGGAAATATTGTACCGGATAAATTAAAAAAGATAAAAAAAGATAAAAGTATTGTGAGAGCAAAATAAATCATGTGTGGATTCTACTAAATTTTCTTGCCTTAATATTTTCCAGCTGAGATTAAAGTTGTTTGGGTTTGCGGACCTCTGTTCTTGAACAGTGCAAGCTGGTCACAACCACTACATGTGTAACGTAATCCTCCAGACAATAGCAGGAGGCTGGTAAAATATAATCCTGCACACGCTTTATGCATGTGTCTGTGTTTCACTTGTACTTCCTTACAAGTAAAATGGAGTCACTCAGATTCAGGATGGACTTCTTTCACGGAAGACATTTTGACATGTCACAGTAGGAAAAGCATAGTTTAATATTTAGCTGCTTCAGTTTCAGGGTCCTGGTTCTGTCCACGTTGGCCCACTATCACACTGTTAAGGCTTGCTAGGACATGTCAGTAAAGCAGAGCCATCTTAATGCTCACATCTTTTCACATCCACTTGTGTCTTTCTTTTGACTCTAAAATTAGCTTTTCATCCATTCTGAACACATCGTCACTCTTAACCAGAATAATATCATAATGGTACCTTGACATCAGTTGTTCTAGTACAGCATTGATGGGCTTGTCTTCCTCACTTTTCGAAATCTTATTTTTGTTCCCTTCACTTTCACAGTTCCAGGTTCATTGAAATCTCTGTAAACAGTGCAGAGAAGGTAGAATTGTGTCTCTTCAGCCCTGAGTTGCAAAAAGGCAGCGCAACCTGCATGTAGGCTGACAGGCAAAACCCAGGGCAAAACATCCAGTAAATATTCTGCTAAAGCCTCCAGACAGTGAGTGAGGCAGTAAAGCCCAGTGCTCTTTGTAGTATCTGTGTCTATAGGTAATTATACATCTGAGCGGACAAACATAACATGCGGAGTTCCCCAAGGCTCCAATCTGGGGCCTCTCCTGTTCAACATCTACATGCTCCCACAAGCTCAGATTATGGGAAACAATAAAATATGCTACCACAGTTATGCAGATGACACACAAATTTACATAACCATATCACCAGGGGACTATGGTCCGATACAAGCACTGAGTAAGTGCGTTGAACAAATCACTGATTGGATGAGCCAGAATTTTCTACAGTTAAACAAAGATAAAACTGAAGTAATTGTTTTTGGAGCCAAGGAAGAACATTTAAAAGTCAGCACTCAGCTTCAGTCGATAATGTTAAAAACTACAAACCAAGCCAGAAATCTTGGTGTAGTCATGGACTCAGACCTGAATTTCAACAGCTACATTAAGACAAATACAAAGTCAGCCTACTATCACCTGAAGAATATATCAAGAATGAAAGGACTTATGTCTCAGCAGGATTTGGAAAAACTACATTTATCCTATTTATTTACATTTATCTTCAGTAGACTCGACTACTGTAACGCTGTCTTCACAGGTCTCCCTAAAAAACGATCTGACAGCTGCAGCTGATTCAGACGCTGCTGCTCGAGTCCTCACTAAGACCAAGAAAGTGGATCATATAACTCCGGTTCTCAGATCTTTACACTGGCTTCCTGTCCGTCAAAGAATTGATTTTAAAATACTGCTGCTGGTTTATAAAGCACTGAATGGTTTAGGGCCATAATACATTTCTGATCTGCTGCTACATTATGAACCATCCAGACCTCTCAGGTGGTCTGGGATCAGGTCTGCTTTCTGTCCCCTGAGTCAAAACTAAACATGGAGAAGCAGTGTTCAGTTTTTATGCTCTACATATCTGAATAAACTCCCAGAAAACTGCAGATCTTTTAAATCATGGCTGAAGATTTTTCTGCCTTTTATTAAACCACATTAAGGGTTAATATTTTACACTGCACTGTTTCTTTTATTCTCTTCTTTTATCTGTCTTGTTCCCTTTTCAGCTTCTTTTTATTTCCAAATTTAACTTTGTAATTGTTTTTATGTGTCTTTTTACTTGTGTTGCTTTTATATTCTGTTTTAATGACTTTTATGCTCTATGTAAAGCACTTTGAATTGCCTTGTTGTTGAAATGTGCAATACAAATAAACTTGCCTTGCCTTGCCTGGTAAAAATGCAAATACTATACTTGCCATAGGATAGTATTACTAGCTATATTATCTATTATAAGGTATAAGGCCTTTTTCAAGAAGTAATGAATTAACAATGCAGAGGTTTAAATAAATAAATATATAGGTAACTTCTTCTCTTCTGTACTTCTTCATCAAACCAAAGCTACACTGTCGACTGGAAAGTGAATGAACGATCTGACCAAACATTCACATTGTGAGCAGCAAAACTTCAGCATCAGTACTTTCATTCCTCCACAGAGCTGTGTGAAAAAAAGAAACTTGGTTTATATTTAAATGCATAATTCTTTCCCTGCTGATTGATTTGACGTTTTCATACATTGAGTCTTTTCACACCAACTCTACAGAGACGTGTTTTTTCTGTCCCTAAGGAGTTCAACCCCATCTCACTCTGGAAACTCCTCACATCAGAACAAACATGAGTAAACTTGTTTTTGGCTCTTCTCCACCTTCCAGCTGGAGCAGACTGCAGGACAAAAGAACAACTGACACTAGACACTCCTACTCCACCCTGCAATTTTCACAAATCTGGAAGGAAGATCTTACAGGATGTGATTCACTAAAAGCTTTGTTGTGAGTCTTGTCATTTGTTCTTCGATTGTTATCTGTGTGTTTTTTTTTTTTTTTTTTTGTCATTAGGAAGAGATCTTGTTCTCAGTGAGTAAACTGGATTCCGGACATTCAGAATGTCCTGATCTCTTTATCTCAAAGGTGGCAAGAATTAACACATTTCTCTGAATCTGAAGAAACCAAATGTGTTAATTCTGGCACCTGATTGTCATTTAATTTTAGTCTTTTGATGAAAATGTACATTAGGTTTTGTCACATATTAGTAATTAGCCATTATTATTATTATTATTTGTTGGTTTTAGTTTCATTTTGATGCGTTTATGTCATATCAGGGTTATTGTAAGAGTTTCAGAGGACAGAGGATCACTCAGGATTTAAATTATTAAAGTAGTGCATAAAAAAACATAAGATCCTGGATGATCTTGGCTTTGTCACTGATGTTTTAAAATCCTAAAAAAAACGCCTCTGACCCCTGCTCTCCACTGCAGAGCAGCTGATCACTTAGAAGCTGGATTCAATCACCTGTTCACTGTCTGGGTTTAGCTTGAGATGAGCAGATAAAACATTAGTTTTCATGCAGTAATATTCCTTTAGTGAACACTGAGAGAAAGATTTGATGGCAGCTGACATTAGTCCTGAACTCATTCCTGATGATAACCTACAAACACAAAAATAACATTAACTAGCATCCAACTAGCATTTTGTGGCTGCTTTTGTTCTAATTTTCAAAGGGATTGTAAATAAATGTTGTCCATAAATTTACTTTTGTCCCTACGAGAAGTAACTGTAACTAAAAATAATGAAATGCAAGATTCTGCCTATTAATGCAACAAGTCAAACAGCCAAATATTTGTTTTACCAGTCATGCATTTCGTTCATAAGACTTTGTATGTAAACAGTAACATTTGTCCAGTTTTCACAATATTGTTTAGTTTTTATTGTTATTTTATTTTATTGTTATAAACTTCATCATAGTTTTTCTTTTTGAAGTTTATTATTAAATGTAGTTTATGTCTTGGACATTTTTCGTCTCTTTTCATTGATGACATTAACAGTGTGATTAATGATGATTAATCTGCTCAAACTAAAGGATCACATTCAGGTTCATCCAGATTTCAGACATGTTTGCTGTGTGAACTTGATAAAAAAAACATGATGAAAGGAAACAACGAAGCAAAACAAAAAAGCAGAGCATCGTCGTGTTCAGAGTTTCGAAGTTGGCGTCCACAGATGCAATTAGAGCCTGTGACCCGCCAAAGCAGTGTTTTCAGTCTTTCAGCCAAGTACATCACATCATAACACACACCCAGCTGTACCCACAGGCTCACATTTCACTGTACAACACATTCCTCACTGTGTGTGTGTGTTGAAGGAAGCAGAGGGGGTGAATGTGTGAAACTGAATCCAGTGGGGTCAGCGTTTGCTCCATAACACCGACCTCATGTTGACAGTCTGCAGGGAGACCCAGCACATTTGTGTCCTGACCTCCCTGTCACACACACACACACACACACACACACATATAGACCCACATATACAGAATGCCAGAGTGTAGATAATGCTTATGTAATTGCATTTTAGGAAATTATTCTTTGAAATTCATATATGAGCTTACAACTACAGTACGGTTACATTAGCTCATACACATTTACAGTTACATATACTTGACAGCTGCAGCATGAACTGGAAATCGATCCAGTCCACCATCATGAAGGACGTTCCAGTGCTCTTATTTCTGTTCGAGGGGGCTTAAAGGAGGAAGCATCACCTAAACACTACAGCTCCATACAACTCTATTTTACAATGACTTCATTTGTTTTCAGATTTGCAATCTAGTTGAAAATAGAAGATATTTGTAAACCATAGGTCTGATTAACAAAGAAAGATTAACTTTCATCAGTTAGTAGATTTTTCTTTTCTTGCATCTTAACTCAGTCAATGACTCATCAACCTGAACTTTATTGACATTTAAAGAGGATGTATATTGCACATATCTGGGTCTATGTTTATTAGGGATGTGCAGAGGGCCCAGTATTTGTATTTGTATCTATTTTTGTATTCAGATAAAAGTGGAAATAGGTGTAAAAATACAGTTTTTGTTTTTTTATGACGCTTTTAATTTTAGGATATCAAAGTGCCAAAGTGTTTATGAATAAACTACCTTACAAAGGAGGTCCCCACACCGAGTCTCAAACTGGAGTCTCCCAGATCATAGACGACTGCGCTGATTACTGAGCTAAAACTTTACTCATCACCTCGTTGCAGACAGACCTCTACCTATTTATACACCCATAACACACAGACAGCACAGTCTGTAACATGTAGAGAAGAACTTTAAAGTCAATTATTGCTTTGCACTTTTCATTTATTGCCACCAAACATTGTGGAAAGGAGAAGGGGAACAACAGGTTATGGAGAGTCCCTTGAGAGCACTTTGCGTGTGTCAATAGTTCAGCTTTATCTCTGGGGAACACCCCCAACTCCAGGACTGATGTCCAAATAAGGAAATGTGCGTCATGTAGCAGGTGGATGTGACTCCCCTCGTTGAGACCTGCTGATAGACGTCACAGCGGAGCAGAGGAGAGACACTGAGATAGTGATGTAACCGAACTGCACGCAAATAATTTTTAAAATATTTGTACAAAATAAATGTTCATAAAAAGACCCACTATTTATGCTTTGACGAATAACGTATTTGTATTCAGGCACACCCCTAATATTTATATTTCAACAAATCCTCCAACTGAACCTCCAGATATGTGGTTTGATCATGTGACTCCAGAATGACACATCTGGCAAATCTGGCGTCTCTATCAGCAGGACGACATCATCTGTCTGTGTTTTCCAAAACCGTCACACATCACTGTTAAACAATAATGATGTTTTATGATGTGACAACGCTGTGGTTCAGGTCTGGTTAGGTTTAGGGAAAGATGATGATTTGGGTTAAAATGATCACTTTGGGTGGGTTAAAGTTACTACTTCCTGAAAGTTAGACCACCTTTGTTGTCATGGCTACAATAATGACCACGGGGTTAAGGTTAGGGGACAATCATAGGTCTCCAGTATGGGCAGAAATATGTGTCACTAGAAACTGAATTTGAATTTGTAGGGATTGATGCCAGCTGAAGAACGTTTCTTTCGATCATGGATGAGGCTGGGACTGGGCCATCCCACTCAGGCAAACTGTCACCATGGCAACGGATCAGATGCAAAACTCAAATAAGGTTATTTTTCTCAGAAACGGCAAGACATAAAACTACAGTTTTTACATAAAATAGAGAGAACATTTTAGGCTTTTGAAATATCTAGCATTGAGAGAAAATAATCATTTCAGTACGTGAAAAGTTCTGTGAATCTGCACTCGATTGCTCTTCCTCAACGACAGGATGTGTGTCAGTGAACTGAAATTGAATTGCAAGAACTGAATGTGGAATTATATGGAGAGTAGGGATGTTCAGAGAGCCCAGTATTTGTATTTGTATCTGTTGAGGCAGCAAAATTATGTGTATCTGTGTTTGTATTAGAATAAAAGTGGAAAGAGTCTTAAAAATCCTGCTTTTGTTTTTATGACACTTTTAATTTTTAGAAACACTTTTTGTGCTTTGCAGAATAATATATTTGTATTGGGGCACACCTTTAATAGAGAGTTGAATTTTCAGTGAGAATCATACAGTTTCAGAACAAATTAATTCAATTTCATAATATTATATTCAGTTTCAAGTTTATTGGAATTCAGTTCAAACTATTTAATTCAATTTAGAATTATGCTATTCACATTCAGGTTTTCAATGCAATTATTCAAGTTAAACAATACAAATTTGATTTATGTGATTCAAATGCAGTTATTCAAGTTGAGCAGACATTTAGGTCACTTAGCGTGACAGTGATGATTTTCCAAATGTATCCTGAGATACAATAATACTCACTAAAACCCCTGATGGTGTCATTAGCAACTTTATTGCAACATTTTTACATTTTTTGACGCAAGTGTACATGAGTCACAAACTGTCTAAGTATCAGCTGGTCAATGACTCAGTGTGTGTGAGTCTATGCCAGACTTCCCCACATTTCAACAAACTTTTCATTGATAGAGACAGAAAGAGGGAAGGAGGGAGAGGGGAGAAAGAAGGAGATAGAGAGAGAGAGGGAAGGAGGGAGAGGGGGCAGGGAAGGAAAGATGGAGAGAGATGGAAATGGGGATGAAGACAGAAAGGAGTGGCTGTATCTGTAACCACTACCAGCTGGACATCCAGACAGAGATACAAATTTGTCTCTAAAGTGTGCGTCCAGAATATAAAACCACTCGAGCTAAATACTATCAAAGTTTTGAAAAAGCTTCCTCAGGCTTTGTGTCCCTGCTTGATGATGAAAAGATCAGTTTGTAACCTGCTGCCACAAACACACATCTAACTGCCTTTATTGACAAATACAGAACATTTAGTATGTGTGATAAAACTTCCATAAACTGTATGGAGCTTCTAATATGACTGCATTTGTACAAACTGGGTGTATACTATTATGAACAGGACATGTAAGAGGCTACGTATATATATTTTCTTATATAACCAGTTTTTACCTTTATTTTACATTTTTTCTATTATCTGCTTTGGTAACACTGATGTCTTTATATGACATGCTAATAAAGCAACCTGAAATGGAGATGAAGGACAGAAGAAAACGAGAAGGGAGAGGGGAGAAAATAGAGGGAAAGGATGGAAAGTCAATTATAAAGCCCAATAGAACAAATCACAAATTTGCCTCAGGGGCTCTACAATCTGCATAGCAACATCCCCAATCCTTAGACCTTCGATTCAAATAAGGAAAAACTCCTCAAAAAGCCTGTAATTGTTAAAAAATGGAGGAAAGCCCCAAACCGAGACATGAAATCAAATGAAGGGTGTTACCGCTGCAAATTGAGAGAATCCAAAAGTATCAACAAGTGCCAGAAAGGCTTTACTTATTCAGATGAATATTGAAATCAGCAAGAATTAAAACTGCATCACAATGAGTAACAAGATCTGAGATAGTGGACAGATGTGAATTATCTCCATCTGGAAATAATGATCACAACCAACACGGATTACGGAATATGAGAAACTGGGACTGAAAACTTTTGAACACACAGAACATTAATTACAAGATATGGAGAATAATATTGATCCTGATAATAATTTCTACAACAGTGCATATACATGCTCTAGCCAATCTAGATCCATCAGTGCTGAATAATTATAGAGCCATATCAAACCTGCCATTTGTCAGCAAAATTATTGAAAAAGTTGTCTTTAGACAACTCTCCAACTATCTGGCACAAAACAACTTTCTTGACACCTTCCAGTCTGGATTCAGGCCCCATCACAGTACTGAGACTACACTTATCAAGGTGCTAAATGACATTAATCTCAACACTGACTCTGGTCTCTGTCCTCGTGCTATTAGACCTCATTGCTGCATTTGACACTATCAATCAGCATGTACTAATAGACAGACTTGAGCACTGTTTTGGTCTCTCTGACATAGTCTTGAGCTGGTTCAAGTCCTGCCTCCAAGACAGAGACTATTTTGTATCAATTGGTAGCTGTACTTCAGAGCACATCCCAGCAATGTGTGGAGTCCCCCAAGGGTCGATTCTGGGACCTCTGTTACTTAATATGGTTTCATATTATATGTATGCAGATGATATGCAGATGTATATAGCAGTGTCACCGGACAATTATAGCTCAATAGACTCCCTGGGACAGTGCATCAAACAAATCAGTACCTGGACACACCAAAATTTCCTCCAGTTAAATGAGGATAAAACAGAAGTCATTGTTTTTGGTGCAAAGGAAGAAAGAAGTATGTCGTCACCAGACAAAAGTCTGTCATTGAAAAGTAAAAATCACGCCAGAAACCTCAGTGTTATCCTCAATTCAGACCTGAATTTCAGTGTTCACATTAAGTCAATAAAAACATCAGCCCTCTACCATCTTAAAAATATCACAAAGATCAGAGACTTGATGTCACAAAATCTGATCTCGAGAAAATTGTACATGCTTTTATCTCTGGCAGACTGGACTACTGCAATGTTCTGTTTACAGGTCTGTCTAAGAAATCAGTCTGACAGCTTGAGTTTATCCAGAATACAGCTGCTGGGGTTCTAACAAGAACCAAAAAAGCTCAGCACATATCTCCAGTTCTCAGATCACTTCACTGGCCAGCAGTTTATGAAAGAATTAATTTCAAAATACTGTTATTTATCCATAAATCATTGAACGGCTTAGACCCAAAATACTTATCTGAACTTCTGAACCACTACAAACCCTCCAGACCACTCAGGTCAGCTGGCTCAACTTCATTTGCACTCATAGAACTTGTGGAGAAAATATAAACTGCAACAGAAAATAAAAAATATGCAGTGGAGGTATTCCTGGATCTCAAAAAAGCATTTGATACTTAGAGGGGTAGCACTCTCTTGGTGAAGCAGTTAGCTGGAGAATAGGTATCAATACATTCAAATTAATAACTGTAACTCACAACTACTGAAGGTTATTTGTGGAGTTCCCCAGGGCTCAGTGTTGGGACCATTGTTGTTTATTTTGTACATAAATAATATATGTGAGGTTCCCAAAACACTAAAAACTATATTATTTGCAGATGACACAAGTTTATATTGTTGTGACAAAAATTTGGAACAACTTTTGGATACAGTGGAAAAAAAGTGGAAATACTAAAGAGTTGGTTTAATTCTGACAAACTAACACTGAATTTAAGTAAAACTAAATTCGTAATCTTTGGAATCATTTAACTAACTCTGACAGGAAACTCATGACAAATGATGTAGAAATTGACAGAGTGTCTGAAATTAAATTTCTTAGAGTGACAATAGATAATAAATTACACTGGAAGCCACATATACATTATATCAAAGCTAAAATATCAAAGTCAATTGCAATATTATATAAAGTTAAAGATCTTCTAATTCAAGCTTCGTTATACACTTTATACTGTTCCTTTATACTCCCATATATAACTTACTCTGTGGATGTGGGGAAATACATATAAAACAAACACTAATCCAGTCTTCATCCTTCAAAAGAAAGCCATAACAAATGTGAACAAAACCACTTGTAGAGAACCAACAAACCCCCTCTTTATTACATCAAAGGCTCTAAAATATAAAGATTTGGTCAACTTCAAAATCATGTACAAAGCAAAAAATCAATTATTACAAAATAGTATCCAAAAGTTGTTTCAAATGAGAGAAAGTCAACACGATATGAGAAGAATTTGTATGTTCAAGAAACAATTAGTGAGGACTAATGTAAAATATCATTGTATCACAGTCAAAGGACTTAATTAATGAAACAGCTGAAGTGAGGAAATGAAAACATGTAGAACATTTAATAAGTTTAAACAAATGTTTAAAGATAACGTACTGAATGGATATGGGATGGATGATCAGAGAGGGGAACTGGTGGTAAGACAGGATGTGTGGGTTGTTTCTGATTTGTGTTTTGTTTGTTTTATACTGACTGTTTCCTTTTTGTTTTTGTTTTAAATGTTTTATTTCTGTTTAATTTAATGGATTTGATGGAGTTGACAAGTATTGGAACAGCGGCCAGCCGGGTAAAGTAATTCCTAAGAAAACAAACAAACTCTTCTGAAGAACTTGACGTCACTTCAAAATGGGAAAGTAGGTGCCGTTCTTGTGTAAAATGTTTCTCTCTCTCATTTAGTTGTTTCATTTCTCTTCCTTTCACTCTGTGTTTGATTTTATTTATTGGTTTATTTAACAGGGATGGTGCACATTGATAAACATTGTTGTAAATGCGCCAGAGTTAGCCAAGAGGCTATTTTCCATCTGTAGTCCCTGGACAGAGTCACCCTGCTCCACCTGCCGCCATCTTGCCTCTTGACTTAAATACTTATCACGTACACTTGCGTCAAAAACATTGCAATAAAGTTATATGGAATAAAGTAACTAATGACACCATCAGGGGTTTAAATTAGCATTCTTGTACCTCAGGATACATTTGACAAATCATCACTATCACACTAAGTGACCTAAATGTCTTTGTCTGGTTAAAATGCTCATTGTGGATCCTCCAGCAGTGACTTTTAAAGTGTGTTCACAAATACAGATGCAAAGTAGTCAACTGAGGTTAATAAGATAATAATAATAAGATATATCAGGCTTTGACACACACACAATACTTCTTAGTAGATCAGTTCATTGTTGGTTTGGATCCAAACGTGAGATTTGGTGACAGGAAGAAAAATATAGAAAATCACCAGACTGATCCTTTAAGGCACATTGTTTAGTAGCCTGAGCAACATGAACTAAAGGAAGAGAGAGAAATAAGAGGAGGGAGGCAAAGAGAAGGAGGGAAAAAAAGAGATGAGAGAAAAGAAAGAGATGGACATGGAGAATATGGAGAGTAAGAGGATTGAGGGGGGGGTTGTGCGTACCAGTCGGTGCAGTGTGTGAAATGTGAACTGTGGCGTGCATGTGTGTGTGTGTGTGTGTGTGTGTGTGTGCAGGGGAGGATCCTCTAACTCTTAAAGCCGGGTCAGAAGGAGAGATCGGCAGAGCTGAGAGAGCGAGGCACTGAAGAGGGAACACACACACTTTAACTGAGTCTTAACACACATACACACTCATACAAAGACAAGTAGCCTATTGTGAACACACACAGACACACACTCTGTTGTTGATCACAATCACTTTGCTGGACTGACCACTCAAGGATACATCCCTCAGGACCCTGTTTCCCATCATGCACCAGTGGAGCCTCTCTGAGCTCCAGGGGGTCTCCTCCACCCAGGGGGGGGCCTCGACCCTACGGACTGCCCGAGATGGAGCCTCCGTCCAGGCCACAGCTCCCAGCTCCAGGCCAAGGAGGGGGTCCAGCCACCGCTGCCTCTGCCCGACGAGGGGAGCTCCTCTCTGGACATGGCTACTGCTGGTGGCCCTGGCGGTTCCTGGAGCCTGGAGCTTTCTGAGCGAGGAGCAGGAGGAGCTGCTTGTGGAGCTTCATAACTATTACAGAGGACAGGTTTCACCCAGCGCCTCAGCCATGATGCCTCTGGTAAGACACCTGCAGCCCGCGGGCCATTTCAGGACAGCTTCGTTTAATCAGTTTACTTTTCATTGTGGTGATTTTGGAGGCATTTAGCTGAAAGTAACAGCAGAATAATCATAACATAATCAGTTTGATTAATGTCGTTCCATGTTGACAATAATCAACAGAAAGAAGTAAGTGAAGTGAGAGTGATACTGATATAGCTAATATTCAATATTGTCCATTGAATGTCAGTTTCCTCTCTGCCAACAGCTTCAGCAATACATGCTGGGAAATCTGAAAAGGCTTTTGATTGTCTGTGCATATTTTAGTAATTAATTCACTTATATTTCTTCTAAATTCATATGGCAAGTCAAATGCAACTCAACAGGTTATTTTGGACTTGAGAATTGTATCTTCTGATAAGAAGAGTGAAAACTTGAGTAAAAACACCAAATATCTGTCATAGTTTGGCCTTGAAATTATTAAAAAAAAGGCACTAATTATCAACATAAAATCTCAAATGTCTGTGATCAGAGTCTCTAATATTGGTATTGACCTTCACCTTACAGTAAACAGGTTAACATTAATAACTTGTAGTGCATATCTAATATGAAACACCTTACGTCACAGTCTGTAATCAACCTCCTGCACGTCATGTTGTCTTCATATAGTGACCAAAAATAAACAAAAATCAGCTTTCCTCATGATCAATAGAATAGAATTACAACTTGACTAAATGTCTGAAGAACTGAGTGAGAATTAAAGATAAAAGTCAAAAAACAGAAGTTCAGATTTTCAACTTGACTAAAATGTTTCAGTTAGACAAAACAATCTCAACTCAAGGTGCACTTACTACCTTTAACATAACAGTCCACAATCTTCAAGTTTAAAAGTTAATTTTTGACCTTCATTCACCTTCATCAGTTTGATGAAAGCAATCTCTGCTGTTTTCAAGGTCAAAAAATGAACTTTAATTTAATTTTGAATCTTGTAGCAGACACTCATAGCAGTTGAGCACTCATAGTGGTTGAGTAATAATGTGTTTTTATTATCAGGAAGTGGCTTTAAAGATGACTAAATACTGCGAGCGTCACTAAAACTGGTATCATGTGTCATTAAGATGACTCATCTTTTTGTTAACATTAACCGCTGCCCAAAGTGCTGATGCTGCAAATTCCAAACATGAACATCAACAGCAAACAAAATGCTAAGAATGATAACTATGCCTATGATCAGATAAAAGTTTCCGCAGCAATAACTTAAATTTAATGGCAGAAGGTTCAAGTCAGAGGAAGCAGTATAAAAGTTCTCAATGAAACTGTTAACAGCGAGGTTCATCCGTAAACTACAGGCCTCAAGACGTCACAGGCTTGTCATTGTACTTGGAAAGAGACGCTATTGTTGAGTTTTACTAATTTAATTTTGTAGCATTTGGAGCAGCTCCAACCAACCACTGAGTGTCATTATACGTAGATGATCTAATAACTCCAAACCTCAGCAAGTCACACCGAAACTATGTGGAAGGATCAACCTGTAGGAAAGAGGAAATACTGTGTGAAACTCTGAGATAAGTAGAAACATTTATTTAAAAGTTTCATATAAAGATGTCCAATCCAGTAGCTCGTAACCCATCATTGTTGTTGGTGTTAGTGTGCTAGAAAACATCCTGGTATGAATCTGTAGCACATCAGCAGATCAGATTTTTAAAGCAGCTGTAATCTATATTTTTATAATAATGTCTGATGTGTCAGTGTGTAATGTGTTGGTCGTAGTTCGTAGTGATGAACCTACAGAGAATTATCAGTGACTCTGCAGCTCCTCTCGGCTTTACGGAGCTTTATAGTGAGTTTCAGCTCGTTGTTTATCTGTTACTGTTCTGGTTCACTCTCAGCGCTCTCATAGCATCGCCACTGTTCACTACCTGCTCACAGTTAGCTGTAGACTAGCTGGTGAACATAGTGGAGCATTTAGCAGCTAAAGAGCCAGATATTTCCCTCAGGAGTTGGTGGAGAACAAAAACAGAGTTAAAAGAGAGTGAATATTGGACAGAAACACGATACCACATGAATGGTAATGTTGCTCCGTAACTGCTGGATGTGTACGGGGTTAAACCATATCTGAATGTGTGAAAACATTTTGTATGAATACATTAAAATATTTGAATGTGTAAAAAAATATCTGAACAGCTCTGCATGACGTTTTATGAACAAAATGAAAAAGATTTTAGTTTCTAAGTGTGAGTGCGTAAACAAGATTTGCATGAAGGTTTGCAGTTACACATCAAATCTGTTTGTTGGTGAAATAAGGTCACACAGAACTCAATTGTACGTGCGAATCCCGAGTTTACAGCGACAAACCAAATCTACGAGCACAAACACTTTTGTCCCACGTTTGACGCTTCCTCCTGAATAGCCAATGGGGATGCTCTGAAACGCTGGGGGCGTGTCCGTTGAAGGCGCTTGGGGCACGCTCCAACTAAACAACCTCTGAACTTAACGACACTCGTACCAAACTCCTGTATAAAAATACACCATTGAAAATAGGCCTTGTTTGTAGGTGTAAGGCATGTATGATATTTTAAAAATACAGTAATATTAGGAGGCACTGTTTAAATCAGCACATATTTTGTAGGTAAATGTGGACTTGTTTCAGTAAAGATGTAACTTAAATGACTTGTGAACAAGCAAACCATCACCAATCATTGTTATGTTAAATTGTCATTTTTTTCAATGGAGATATACATTTTTGAAAAATATATACATTTAAAATTGCATATATATATAGAGAGAGAGAGAGAGAGAAAGAGAAAGAGAGAGACGTTAGAGAAACATGTGGTGGATTAAAGTTACTACTTCCTTAAAGGCCACTTTCATCGTCATGGCAACAGTAATCATCACAACAATTTACCCACTTCCTCCTAATATGGAAATTTGTCACCTTAATTAGACGTCATCTGAACTGCGTCACGTCCCCGGGTCGTTTTCATGTGTTTACCACGACCATGACGAAAGGATCCTGATTAATTTTCCGCTGGTATGTTTCTGTGGTATCAGCACAGAGTGTTGACACGTTACGAGTTTGTGGTCAGCATGTTACTGTTGTAGCTGCTGGAGGTGGAGCTAGTTTACACTACTTTATATACAGTTAGCTAGTTTAGTCCAGTGGTTCCCAACCTAGGGGTCGGGCCCCTCCAAAGGGTCAGCAGATAAATCTGAGGGGTGGTGAGATGATTAATGGGAGAGGAAAGAAGAAAAAACAAAGTTCTGATACACAAATCTGTTTTCAGTTTTTTGGACTTTTTCTCTAATCTTTGATTTTTGCTGAAATATTGGATCATTTGAACATTTATTGAAATGAAAGCATGTGAGAAGTTTAGAGGGAAAAATCACTATTTGGTGGAGCTGTTAACAACTCATAGACATGTGAAATGTGACCCCGACTACACACTGCTTTGATGGAAAATCGTTATCTGTAAAGTCGTAACTCTCTCCGTCAAATAAATGTAGGGAAACAAAAATGACATTTTTTTCAATTCAGTTTTATTGATATTGCACCAAATCATAACAGAAGTTAACTCAGGGCACTTGTCACATAGAGCAGGTCTAGACTGAACTCTTTAATTTACAGAAACCCAACATTCCCCCATGAGCAGCAGCAAGGAAAAACTCCCCTTTAACAGGAAGAAACCTCAAGCAGGGATGGACGCCATCTGCCTTGACCTGTTGGGTTGAGAGAGAAAGAAGAAGGGAGGGAGAGAGACACAGAGAAGCATAATAACACAATAACAACAATAACAATGATAATTGCATTAGAAATATGACTAATAATAATAATAATAGCAGGCATGGGTGTCAAGCAGGACCACACCACCACCGCGGCCAGCCACGGTCCTCGGAGGCCTGCTGTCCATAACCGAGGGGTCCATGATCATTTCGGAACCTGTGAGACGAGAAAGCACAAAAACTCCGGGGAAGAAGCCAAGTTACTAACATGCATTAATGGTACATGAATACATACAGATGGAGAGCAGGAGGAGGAGAGAGGAGCTCAGTGCATCATGGGAAGTCCCCCAGCAGTCTAGGCCTATAGCAGCATAACTAAGGGCTGATCCAAGGCGAGCCTGGTCGGCCCTAACTATAAGCTTTATCAAAAAGGAAAGTTTTAAGCCTACTCTTAAACATAGAGAGGGTGTCTGCACCCCGGACCCAATCTGGAAGATGGTTCCACAGGAGAGGAGCCTGATAGCTGAAGGCTCTGCCTCCCATTCTACTTTTAAAGACTGTAGGAACCACCAGTAAGCTGCATACTGGGAGCGCAGTGTTCTAGTGGGATAATACGGTACTATGAACTCTTCAAGATATGATGGTGCCTGACCATTAAGAGCTTTGTAAGTTAGGAGAAGGATTTTAAATTCTATTCTGGATTTTACAGGAAGCCAATGCAGCGAAGCTTTGCAGCTGCGTTCTGGACCAGCTGGAGAGTCTTTAGAGACTTGTTAGAGCAGCCTGATAATAAGGAATTGCAATAATCCAGCCTGGAAGTAACAAATGTGCAGACTAGTTTTTCTGCATCTTTTTGAAACAGGATGTGCCTGATTTTTGTGATATTACGTGGCTGAAGTGCAATATTTTCATCTGAAATGCGGGGCAGTAGAAGTATTAAGTATGGAAATACTCAAGTAACATACAAGTACCTCAAACTTTAACTTAAAGGGTTCATATTCTACTTTTTGTGGGTCTCTGTTGTTTATATTCTGTTCTGATGTCGAATATTAAACATGGTCAAAGTACCAAAACTTGAAAATGATGCCTGCAAGACAAAAACCAGGGATACAACCTGCTCTGTACGCTTTGTTTACAAAGTTTTTGCTACCTTGGCAACAAGATGACGTCAGCTTGTTACATGTCCATAAAGGTCTGTTCTGTAATCTTATACAGCTCCAACATGTACGGATGGATTTGAGAAGTTGACATTTGGAGTAAAGAAGGAGAAAAAGAAGTGAAATCCTGCTACTATAGTTTGTTTACGTAGCCTCCGGAGCCGGAGGAAGCTTCCTGAAGCTGACCAATCAGAACAGAGTGGGCTCATCAGGAGGCGGGGCCTTAAAGAGACAGGAGCTAAAACGGCCTGTTTCAGACAGAGACTGAACTGAGGGGCTGCATAAAGGACCAGTAGAAGATAAACAAATTAATTCAATGTGAATTCCTGGATAATATTCGTTGGTAAAGTGTAGTGAAGTAGCATCACATGACAAGGTTAAACTATGTTTGAGTAAAACAAACAAAAAAAAGGTTATAAATGCAGTTGGAAGAACAATATTTTCCACTCATATCTTGGGATGTTTGATTTGAAAGAGAATTAATTTTAATTTTAATTCTAATTATAACTATTTTAATTATCTGTAAACTCTCCTTCAGGCCACTCTGAGCCTTTTTTCTGGTTCTATCCCGGTCAATGAAATTATAAATAAAAGTTTTGACAGCATTTTGGGTGTAAATTCAGGAGGCTTATCTCCGCCCGGTTACTGCAGTTACAGTCGAATCAAGCGCACCATATAACAGCCACATGAGTCGCATGTTTTACCTGCAAGACTCGTGTTTTAATGCTGTTGTTGAAAACATCAGAGAAATAAAAAGCTTGTATCCTGGTATTAGTTGAGTTATAACATCCAAAAGCACCGCGGAGCGTCTCTCCTGCAGGCTGCTGACAGCGCTGCCAGCCGGAGAGTTGATCACACTGGACGGTAGAGGAGGAGACGCAGAGACGCTGGTACATGTCTGTTTCAACAGGAGTTGAATGACTTCACAACATTTAACAGCAGAGCTGAGAGCGTCAGAGCTCAGAGCAGAAACACAGTCGCTCTGCGTCGCTGCCGTCCTCCGCTTCCATCATCTCGCCGCTGATTCATTTGGAAAGAGCTACGGCCGATGAGGAAACTCCAACATTCGGGCGGCCGACCAATGGCGTAACTTCATCACTCAGTCACTCATAGACAATCGCGGTTAGAGAGCCGGTCCAGCTAAAAAAGACAAAGGTGGAGAAACAGGTGGTAGATCTACAAGAGGAGGGAAGTAGATCCTCAGCCTGTTATTAAACTGATCATACTTTACTAAAATATTTTCACCCTTCACTCAGTTTTTTTTTGTTATTGTCTCTTTGTTTCTGCTTATTTTCTTCTCAACGTTGCCAGAACACAAACACACATGTTTGATGTATTTGTCTTGTTCTAATTATCCTTGTTTGTATCTGGTTTTTGTGTCCCCTTGTTTTAATCCAGATCACTCTGCTGAAACCACTTTAAATAAAAAAAACACTTTAAAAAAAATACTTGTGTCGACTCTCCAGTTCTCTAGTCAGCTATTGGACAGTCGCCTTTTGTGGACACTTTGTTCATATGTGTTTCTTGGTAAAGTTGAAGACTTTGAAAGACTCTTGCGCTGTAATTTGAGTTTGGCATGAGTTCTTTTGTTCTTGTCATAAATTAAATGTTTTCTTCGATCATTCTTGGCAAATAAACCTTTTTTTCCAGAGATCACATGAAAAAGATTTGGTCCAAACTTGATGATCATACATTTTGGAGCTGATCTATAATTTAGTTAGTGGCCCCGCGAGGCGGTAACACTCATTACACTCCAAAAAACACATGCTGTTGCATAAACAAAATAGAAATGAGTCAAAAAAAGTGACATGTTTCTGGTGGCTATTAAAGTTATAATCATTTTTGATATTATTTATGATCTACATTTTTACAGCCATAGCCATTCAACATATTTACATTCTGCAATCACCTCCGTACAGTAGTTGTCCACCATTCCTGTGTTAGATTAAACCCGCTCTAATACTGAGGAGGGAATAGATGAAGCATGAAATCCAGCGTTACTGTTTATAATTAAATCTCAATCCTGCCGTCACCTGATCTTCTTCTCTTGTAAGATTTATTTTAAAGTTTTTCCGTTAATCATGATGCTTCTTCCGACCAGAGAACAGTTTGAAACTCTCGGTTGGTCTTCCAGGTGAACTGGAGGTCAGATAAAATCTCTGTGTTGGTTTTGAGTTTCGGAGCTTCGGGCAGGTCGGGGCCCGGTCGGTTGTTTTGGTTTGGTCAGTGGACCAGAGAGAAGCTGCACTTTGTTTAACTCTTTATGGAGATGTGAAGATGACTGACGTGCCCTTCTGACTGGTTTATATATAAAAAAAAAGCTTGTGGCAAGTTTTTACCATTTGAGGATTTAAGACCGTATTTGACTGTGGTTGTTCCAGTTTGAACCACAGCTGCCATGTGAGTCATTTTATTAAGTTTGGATCTAAATATCTTACTGCTAAAAAAGCATAACAACTTTTTGAAGCCATTTTATCATATTATGAAGAAGTTGATTTCAGTTTACAAGAGAGCTACACGTGATTGCACAATAGCATGTACAGAGCACCTGAGTGTTGGTACTGAAACATTTCCAACAAGCCTCTTTTAACGCTGTTGAGGTGAGCGGTCAGACAGGATTCGTCTTTATCCGAAGCACCAGTCTGTTTTTCATATTTCATCAAGAAGAGATAAAACGTCTTTCCACACATAAAGGAAAAAGAGCCTCTAGTGTATTTTTTTTCCCCACAGTGTTCTCAGTCCATTTGCCTGTCATGAAACCAATATCTCAGCGGCCTTTCAGTGACCTTTAACTTTAAGCTTTAAGTTTAATACAGCAAATACTCATCATCGTTTGTTGCACGTTTGCACCGATTGGCCCCGGAGAGCTCACACGAACACATTCTTATAACGATGTGTTTGTGTGAGTGAAGCCACCTCAGGCATCCTGCAATCCGTCTGTTGTTTGTGCAGAAACTATAAACATCCACAACGTGAAATTAAACCCAATAAATGGCGGGAGCAGAATATCAGCATGTGACGCATCAGGCTGAACAAACCACAATATCAGAGGAAAGCTTTGAAGAGAGATTAACTTCCTTTAAAAGGTCTAAAATACCATCTAACAATGATGCTGCTAACACTTTCTCTGTCCTGAACTCAGTATTAATCAGACCTGCACACCATGACTTTTGCAGAAAAGATTATCTAATGCGCAGATGTTTTGGGCCGAGTTGTTCCACAGCGAGCCCCCCAAAACTAGACATCAACCACACGCAGGTGGCGAAAGTACACAGACGTTAGACTGATTAGTTAACGAGATACATCTGCTGTAACCATCCATAGCAGCAAAGGAAATTTCACATAAACAATCAATACATAGTTTTCCTGTGAATCTTTCTAAGAAACATTTCAAGGAAAAACTCTAATTTAAACCATCCGGTATGTAAAAAAAATCAATGCAAAAAGCTTCTGCCTGCACATTCTGTCCATTGTTTTTAGTAATGACAATGTGGTTTATTTATTCTTATTGTATTAGTTTATGTAACAGTACAGAGTGTTTAGAAGCTAATTTGCATCTAACAGTCCCTGGTTAGACTTTTAAAAATATGTTCAAACTATCAAACAAATGAATCAATAAAACAAAACTGATTCTGTTTTATTTGAACAAATTGGGACACCATAATGGTTTCTAGCCACGCTAGATGTGGATCTGTGTGGATGGTAATGACTCTGGGTTGGTGGGTTGGTCCAAAACTGAAATATCTCATCGACTATTGGATTGATTGCCATGAAATTTTGACATTTATGGTCTCTAGAGACTTTACTGACCCCTTGATGTTTCCTCTTGCGCCACCATGAGGTTGACATGTTTGTTAAATATCACCACAACTATGAGATGAATTACCATAAAACTCGGGTTCAGGACATTCATGTCCCCCTCAGGATGAATCTTAATACTTCCATCATTAAAACATTCATTTGTTCAACACTTTGGTTTATGACCAAATAATTGCAAAACTAATAACATTCCCACCAGTTTCAGCTCTGCTTAGTTTTAATCAGCAAATATTGGCAGAGATCCATTTCAATAATATCCTCCTACGGTTTTCGACCAGTGCTAATCCTCAAAATCTTTATTAATTTGCTCAGTGAACTGAGAACAGGCTTCTAACAGAAAATGTTTGTACATGCAGGGTAACAGATCATCACTTTTTTATGAGACAACTGCTTTAAACACACCGCAAATGCTGAGTAAATGGAGGCCCCGGGTTCCAGGAGGAGACGGGTGTTTCCTTCCAGTTAATAACATGAGTGTCAGAGGAGGAACACAGCAGGGAAATGATCCTGGAAGACAGACAGGGAGGGAGTCAGGGTCGAGCAACAGAGGAGGAAGACGGTTGGGAAAGAGCTGAGAGATGAAGAGAGGAGGGAGCTGAATGTTTAGATAGAGAGAGAAATGAAAATTAGGTGAATGAATGAGCGCCCAAAGCGATGCGTGTGTGTGTGTGTTTGCTTAGGTATGTGCTCAGTGTGTGTGTGTGTGTGTGTGCACCAGGAGAGGTCTCAGCCTGTCTCCTCCGGTATGGAAGCCCCACTGGGACATTTCCATATTCTTGATTTTCTTTTCTGTTTTTCAGTCAGACTGGAGTGCAGAGAAAGAGGTAAAGTAACAAGAGAGGGAGTGAAGGAAAGGGCGAGACAGAAAGACAAAAGGACATCAGGAAACAAGGGAAAGAACAACTGAGAGATAATAATAGAGGGAGGAAGAGGAGAGGACTGGAAGACAGAGAGAAGAGAAAGTAAGATGAGATGGACAGAACGGGAAGAGGAGGGAGGTCAGTGTGTTGAAATGAACTGAGGAGGAAATGTGGCAAATTTCTGTTTTCATTGGAAAGAAAAAAATGTCTGTAGGATGTTACAACAACCAGAGAAAGTGTTCAGAAGACTGGACTGAGACCAGCAGACTAACCAGTCTAACCAGTCAGAACAAAAACTGATAATCATTATATTGAATGTATACCTCACTATATCAGAGTATGTTAAAGGCAATCACAGTCAGAGCACCGGACAAAAGTACAAGAAAGGATTGGAAATAGTGGTGTATAAGTGACCAGGTGCAGTTCTAAAAAAATAGAAGAGCATGACTGGATAGAACTGGATACGCCAGGCATAACCAGTTCAGCCCAAAACCTATTTTTGGGAGTTTGGGTGATGTAGAGAGATTATAATGGTGTAATTGGCTGGTATGAAGAGGTTGGGGGTCAGCTTGAACATATATGGCGAGCCTTGTGTGCACTATATATTGTTCTCCGCATTAACGTACATTTTGCTGCTCAGAACTCCTGATGATTCTTTTTATTTTCTGAACATCAAAGAGAAGTTTTGTCCTTGAGCTAAACTTTTTTTCAAGTGAGATCCAAAGATTAGACACAACAAAACTCTACTGATTATTGGGCTGATTATTGGTTAGAAACCACTGAAATAAACTCAGAGGGAAGGAGCTTCGGTGAATCATCACTCTGCTCCCAGCCAACACTGAAGAAATGATGTCTGATATTTCAGCGCTAACTGCAGCCTGTTGTCGCCCTGATGTTACTACACCCTCAGGAGCCCTCACTTCCACTGCAACAGAGGAGGAGAGCTGGCAAAAAAAACACAAACAAATTATTCTAATATTCTGACTTTTTAGAGTTTGATTTGTAGCAGCTCTACACTGGTATGCACTGCCTCCAGGAAATAGCCACATACTTGCACTTTTCTAACAAAGCCCTCTACTTCCTGCTCTGCTTTTATGTTACCAAATAAAACTGGCAGACATATAAATGGAAGTTTTGCAACCTTAAAGGATGCGTTCACAGTTTTTCAAGTCCATCTTAAAACAACAGTAATCATTCCTCCTGTTCATACTGACCATTAGAAGATCCCTCATAATGACCTTACAATGGAAGTGATGGAGGACAAAATCCACAGTCTGAAGCTAATATGAAGCTTCAGCGTCCAAATGAGTCAAATCAAGTAGATATCTTTCAACGTTACAGTCTTTTTAGTGCCAAAGTCCCTCTTTTTGTTACTATACTTCCACCTGCAGCTCAACAGGGAAACACTGTCCGAGGAAACACAAAGAGGGAATTTGATGCTAAAAAGACTGTAAATGTGTCAGATATCCACTTGATATGACTAACTCAGACTGATGAAGCTGAATAGAAGCTTCACACAGACTTTTAAATGACTGTGTGGACACACTGTGGATTTTATCCTCCATCACTAACATTGAAAACACATTTGAAGGATCTTTTAATATCCAGTATGAACAGGATGAATGATTACAGACACAGACACAGACACTAAGAACACTGGGAACACTGGGAACTCGTCCTTTAATAAGTTTTACAAACTCACTCAGTACTGTGTGACAAAGTTTAGTGGGGACCTCGAGGCTTACTGTAGCTGTACGCGCTCTTTGTAGCTGGATATAATTTGTAGCATTTTAAAATACAAATGAGGTTAGTGACAGTGAGTTACAGTTGCATTTCTATTATCAATGAAACAGTGAAAACACGAAAAAAAAAAACGGAGGGTCGAGGCTCTTTTCCTCTGTCCACTGCCATTTCAATTAGCTGACTTCATTACGAGTTGATTGGCTGCTGAAACAGGTGACGTGCCTTACGTTCTAAAACCAGCCAATGGCGACTTGACAAGCTGAGTCGCAGGCGACGCCTTCAGCCGGTTTCATTCGAGCTCGTTGTGAATCTTCGGTCTGAACTGGTCTTAATGGAACAGGCGCTATAGCCAGGAAGCTTGTCTAGCAAAAACAATGACATTAAAATTAACACACATTAATAAGCTCAATGAGTCAATGAAACAGCTGATCAAATCTGGAAAGTGTAACAAGTCGTGGACCGTGCTGCAGTGGTTTGGGGTGGTGGCTCAAAAAACAGGAAAATTTATTGACAAATCCATTTTTTTTTTTTTAAAAAAAGAATATTTTGTGAAGTTTAGACATTTAAAACCAACAATAGCATTCTCCAGCAGCAGTTTAATTAATGTCCACATGTGTAACACTATTTTTGCATTTCTGGTAAGATGCTAACTGTATTTCATTGGCCTGTCGCCTTCACAATGACAACAAAGTCACACCTACTCTAATCTATGTGCCAGAACCACAGACTGTATAAAAATATGGACGTAGTTACCGTGACGACACTCGTTGGTTTCTGAAGAGCGGTTTTGAAGCTCAAAGCGAGCCACTCCGGCCGTCGCCATCTTGGCAGTGCGTGACGCTGCCTAACTCCCAGCCAATCAAAAATGGGCAAAGAGGCGGGGCCGAATGGCTGAAACAAGCCACGTAGCGGCTGGCGGACCTGTCACTCAAAGCAGCCATGTCCTTCATTATGCAGAACTTTACAGCTTAATAAAATTTAAACGGGTGAGTTATAAAAACGTACAGTTGTCATGAAAGAGGAAATTAGCTACAGAGACCAAAACCGTTGTTTGTACCAGACTGTAAACATGTTTATTTCTGCTGTAAAGTTTAACATGGGGGTCTATGGGGATTGACTCGCTTTTGGAGCCTCAAGTGGTCGTTCAAGGAACTGCAGTTTTTGGCTTCATTTTTCAACCCTGGAGGTTGCTGCTTGGCCAGAACGAGTGCACTGTCAACATTGGTACATATACATTAGTACTACGTTTATGCTTTAAGTATATGCATGTAACATGAACACAGCTGTAGATGTAATGATAAAAAGATCATGTGTGTTAATTTCAACACAGTGATGGATTTCTGAACAGAAAATCAATCAGATAGATCAGTGATGACTTAGAGCCTAACAGCTACTTCTGATTGATAGTAAATTATTATTTATGGCTTCTGATCTTATTTTCTCAAGTTACTTGTTGGTTGTTGAGTAACTGGAGTTGACAAATCATCTATTTCTGTTGTTTATCTATGTCTTGAGTCGGTCATGGGAATGTGTACGAATCCTATTTTGTTCATGAATCACATCTTTTTCTGGAACCGTGCATTGACATGAATGAATGAATGAATGAATGAATGAATGAATGAATGAATGAATGAATGAATGAATAATTAGTTTATAGTTACAGAAATTACTCATGATTATTAAATTCTGCTGAGATGAACAGAAACAAAAATCAGCTGTTCACAGACCGGAATGGACCTCCAGTACAGCCGACACAGAGGTGGTGTGTGTGTGTGCGTGTGTGTGTGTGTGTGTGTGTGCACGTGTGTGTGTGTGTGTGTGTGTGTGTGTTACTACATGACCATGTACATGACCTGAAACTCATAACACAGACCAGATGTTGAGAGAGCCTGGAGAGAGAGAGAGAGAGGAATGTGAAGGAGACCCCTGACTATTGTTTGTGTTGTGTGTCATCACTGGACAAATAAACACACACACACACACACACACACACACACACACACACACACACACACACACACTGCATTATTAAACTCTCAGTCAGGGTCCTCTTGTTCATTCTCCTGGTATCTTAGCAACAATGACTCAAACCATGAGATGAAAACTATTGGCTGAGTTTAAGACGTCAGTCTGTGTTTTTTTTTATCAATCATGAGCGTTCATCATGCTCCTGGTTAAGCACAGTTTTCATAAGAAATAACTACAAAACAACGAATCATGTAGTCTGAGTCTGTTTCTCTCAGCTCTTAGTCCATTTGTTCCTAATGAAGACTTTAAATATATAGTTTCATGTTTTAAAAAGGCTCAGTAACAAACAAACAGGAGGAAATAGTCTATTTTTTGGGGACTATTTTCAGCTGTGGATGAATCCACATTTGATGCTCTAGTGAGTATTTGTCTCAGCAGGACGGTGTGTGTGTGACTGAGTCCAAATAAAATACAGTGTGTGTTCATGGAGATGAAGGAACATGTCAGCCGGTGCAGCGGTGTGACTCACTGACGTGTTTTTAATAGTTTCTGGTTCAGGTGTTTTCATCAGATTTGTTTTGCAAGAAGAAAAATGAAATGTAGAAAATCACCAGACATATCCTTTAAATAACTAATAAATAAATGTATTGTTCGATATCACTTATATTCTCTTGCTGTGTCATGTTGTTTCTGCGGCAACAATCAGCTTTTTCTCAGGCGGTGAAACATCCGACTGCTTGTTCCAGCGAGCTGGCAGCTCGTCAGACATAAATAAACATCAGCAAACAAGCCCAGCGAACAAAAACATTTTAAGACACGGCGCAAGACGAGTTTTATCCATCCTCCTTTTGTTTATTTCTCTGTTTTAATCTCCTCACAGACCCCGTTTTATTCAGAGGAACTGCTTGTTGCGACATGTCGAAATACACCAGTATACGACATGCACTGCATGTTCACATATCATCCTGGTATCCTCACTGTAATGTACAGTATATTTACAATAAAACAAAATCTAATAATAAAAGTACACAGAGGCTGTTGTGCAATGTGTACCGTCCACTAAAAATAATGAATCTTAACTTTTACCGTCTGCTAAACCGATTTGGCAGCAACAAATTAGATGTGAGACTCTGAGGCCAAAGTTTGTCTTCCAAAAGGAATGATATCATCTGTGTAACATTACCAAAGGGCTGTTCATGAGATAAGACTGTTCTCTGACACTCCTCTGGCTACCAGGATCTCACATATCCTGAAAAAAAAGGTTGCAGTATGAAAATTATAAGCACAATCAAGGACGGAGCTAAAGACCTGATGCATCGTCCCAAACTGTGTTTTTCTAAAGAGCTGAGAGACGATACTTTAAAAAAATGTTTGGCGACTCGTCCTGTTAGAGATGGAATCAATCGACACTCAGGGGGATGACACACAGGCATGATGGGAAGGAAACGTGTCCCTCAGGCAGGCAGCGTGGTGGGTGTCAGGCTGTGGTCAAGGTCAGAGGTCAGGTCAGGGATACGTGAGTGATGAGGAAATAAACTCTTATGCAGCCTGCTGTGGTTTTTATAGTTATCCTGCAGGGGTTTTTTTTTATTTGAATGTGAAACAAAACAGAACAAAAGAATATTATCTGAAGCTTTGTTGGATGATTTCGAGGTGATAACAGTGACGCTTTTGTGAGCGATGGGAGTCAGGGTCAGAGACAATGTGGCGTTTACTCGTCCAAATTGATATTTTACTTTCCTTTTCCTGCCTTTTTCCACATTTCCTTCATATGATATTAAATGTCAGATCATTTTCAACAACGTGGCCGTCAAATTAACTTTACTAGCGAGCTCACAGGCCAAACATCCATTTTAACGTCACATAAAACTTCAGAAATCATCCCGCCGCCGTCTCAACAGCACCAAAGATCTGATATTATAATAAAGAGACATGAAACTTGTTATATAATAATCTAATAAAGAGCCCTACAGTATGTGTGCAGTACATTCCCTGAGGTTTAGAGAGCTGTACAGGCCGTAAAACAACGATACAGCTACAAGTTATCACACTAACTGAAAACAGGTTTAAAAGGAAATAAACAGTCACAAAGGGGATCCATTTCAATTCATGAGTTCAGTCACTTCCTGTGTGAACACAACAGATGTACACGTGAATTCTCTTTAGGTTTTATGTAAAGCAGCGTCTTACATCATGAAAGGACAGTCAGTCACATTGAGTGTAATTTTCCACAAAGTGAGATGATTTATAAAAGTCAACATGATGAAAAAGACTTAAAGATTTAGCCTCTTTATGCTGGATTCAATTACAACTTAAAAGTTGGGGTTTGGGATTTTCTACTCCCTAATTGGGGGGAAAAAAACTCTTTATAGCTTTGTAGTTAGAAATTCCTCGTTGGAGGGTTGGGCGCATTTTAAAATGTAAAAAATGTGACTAAATCAAGTCCACATGCAGTATTAGGGGGGTTTTAGACTAAATGATCTTGTATAAATCAAGTGGTGGAAGAAGTACTTAGATCCTTTACTTCAGTAAAAGTACTCCATTACAAGTACAAGTCCTGCATGGAAAACACTACTACAGTAAAAGTACATAAGTATTATGAGCTTGATGTAGTTAAAGTATTGCAGTAAAAGTACATAAGTATTATGAGCTTGATGTAGTTAAAGTATTGCAGTAAAAGTACATAAGTATTATGAGCTTGACGTAGTTAAAGTATTGCAGTAAAAGTACATAAGTATTATGAGCTTGATGTAGTTAAAGTATTGCAGTAAAAGTACATAAGTATTATGAGCTTGATGTAGTTAAAGTATTGCAGTAAAAGTACATAAGTATTATCAGCTTGATGTAGTTAAAGTATTGCAGTAAAAGTAAATAAGTATTATGAGCTTGATGTAGTTAAAGTATTGCAGTAAAAGTACATAAGTATTATGAGCTTGATGTAGTTAAAGTATTGCAGTAAAAGTACATAAGTATTATGAGCTTGATGCAGTTAAAGTATTGCAGTAAAAGTACATAAGTATTATGAGCTTGATGTAGTTAAAGTATTGCAGTAAAAGTACATAAGTATTATGAGCTTGATGTAGTTAAAGTATTGCAGTAAAAGTACATAAGTATTATGAGCTTGATGTAGTTAAAGTATTGCAGTAAAAGTACATAAGTATTATGAGCTTGATGTAGTTAAAGTATTGCAGTAAAAGTAGTGGTTTGGTCCCTCTGACTGATATATTATTATATATCACATCATTAGATTATTAATAGTGAAGCATTAGTGTTAGAGCAGCATGTTACTGTTGTAGCTGCTGGAGGTGGAGCTAGTTTACACTACTTTATATACAGTTAGCTAGTTTAGTCCAGTGGTTCCCAACCTAGGGGTCGGGCCCCTCCAAAGGGTCAGCAGATAAATCTGAGGGGTGGTGAGATGATTAATGGGAGAGGAAAGAAGAAAAAACAAAGTTCTGATACACAAATCTGTTTTCACTTTTTTGGACTTTTTCTCTAATCTTTGATTTTTGCTGAAATATTGGATCATTTGAACATTTATTGAAATGAAAGCATGTGAGAAGTTTAGAGGGAAAAATCACTATTTGGTGGAGCTGTTAACAACTCATAGACGTGTGAAATGTGACCCCGACTACACACTGCTTTTTGTAAGACGTCAAAAGACAAAAAGGTTGGAAACCACTGGTTTCATCTTTAACAATGTGTTGTATTTTAAAAGCTTGTTATATTATCCATTGTGTCAAATCTTCATCTGAAAAGTAACTAAAGCTGTCAAATAAATGTAGTGGAGTAGAAAGTACAATATTTCCCTCTGAAATGTAGAAAGTAGCATCACATGGAAATACTCAAAGTACAAGTACCTCAAACTTGTACATCAGTACAGTACTTGAGTAAATGTACTTAGTTACTTTGCAGCACTGGATAAATCTGTATGTTGCTCGTACAGATTGTAAGATCACATTCTTGACAGTTCATCGTCAGCAGATGGATTTAATGTTAGTTTGGCTTTTGGTTTCATTTATTTGCTGTCACACCATCCTGTGGTCTGTTTGCTTCGCTTTCACTCTGATAAAGACAAGATGGCTGAAAACATTTGGTGAAAACACAACAAGACCTTCAAATTAAACAAACACCACACCACAAACAAAGTACATCAGAGATCATGTGAAGAGGCGGGTCTACAGTGTGACTCACGGCTTTCACACCAGCCCAAACAAACTGAACTAAACAGGTGTGAAAGCAAGAAATCACAGCATCATGTAAACACACCCACAGTTCACTGATTGCTCCAGGGTGTATTTGCTCTGAACCTCAGAGAACATTTTTCCAGAGTTTTTTGTAGCAAAAACTAATCATGATAACTTTCACTGGTTCTCTGCAGAAATGGGACACGAGCCTGAAGGTGATCGCAGAAGGTTACGCTGCGAAATGTATCTGGAACCACAACCCTGAACTGGAGGACACTGGAGAGAATTTGTTCGCCGGCACTGGGCCTCTGGACCTGCGAGTGGCTCTGGAGAAATGGTTTCTGGGTGAGTTGGATTCATCAGAGTGCAGCATCTGTAGGAACAAACACTTCAGCAGCTGGTCCTCCGTGTTGAGACAAAAGCACACCATAAGTTTTAGCTTCAGCAGCAAACAGACAAAGTTAGAGACTAGCTGGTGAAGAAAGTGGAACATCGAGCAGCTCAAGTTAATGCATCAACAATCATATATATGTAATTTATAATAGTATAACACTCTGGAAGGGGCCGTTGTTCATAATCAATACTCAAGACCTGATCATCAAACAATCATCAAACATTATGAAAAATATCAGCCAGTAAAACTAAAAGTCCCTCAGATGAACGAGTGTCTCTGACTTCAAGCTGTGTTGCAGTTCATTCCAGTAGTGAAGTGTTACTGGAAACCAGTTTAGATGTTCAATGTCAGACTCGGGGAAGCAGGAGTGGACCCAAACGCAGAAGCCGGAATGCAGATATGATGAAAAACTCCTTTAATTGTGGATGGTCATGGACAGACAAACAGAGCTGAACAGAACTAGCAGAAGGAACAACACAAAACGATCCAACAAAGACTGAACAGAAAACCAGAACTTAAAGAAACTGAACTAACAAGGAGATGAGGTGCAGGTGGGGAGATGGGTGGAGAACTCGAGAGGGGAATGAACATACAGGGAGCTGATTGGCTGAGGACACACAGGGAGCGGGGCAGGGCTGACGAGGCTAACACAGGGCAGGTGTGGAGGAGCACATGAACACACAAGGGAAACAGAACAAAAACCCAGAAAACAAACTCAATGCCATCTACACTAACCCATCCAAAACCAACCACAAACACAAACCCAAGCACACAACCCAACAAACTAATGATGCAGTCCTCTAAAACCCACCACCCAAATCATACAAGAAAACCCTTATGAACCGAGGGACTAAACAGACGTGCAAAACCAGGAGACCCCACAGAACACAACATAAGACCAAAAAAACACCCAAAGTCCAGGCAAGATGTGACAGTTCAACATGAGTTTTGTAGGACAATCAGTATTTATAGTGCTGTACTGTGTCAGTTAGTTGTCCATTTAGAGCCTGTATTAGCTGCGAGAACATCAACCGTTTGTGTTCTTGTAAAAATGAACACATTCAGTCTTATTTGAGTTTAGAATGTGTTTTAAATCAAACAGAGAGGTCTGGAGGTCAGAGAGGTGCTTGCTCTGCTGTACAAGATGGTATCATCCAAATAAAAAAAAATATTACAGTCCTGAGTTGGAAAATAAATGTTACGTATAAAGTAAATATTAGGGGGCCTCATACTGATCCTTGAGGGACCCCTTGATGTCCCTGTGATGTGATCCATAGCAGCAGTTATTTGATATTTATGTGCACTTTCTGATAATACTTCCTCAGTTTTACTTCAGTAAAATTTTGATTGTATTTTGTATTGTTGCTTTTACATCTTTCACTAGAGGTAGAGCACATATTCTTTGTTTATAAGTATATAATGTATTCTAATGTCATCGATTGCTTTAGAACGTCTGGACTATGACTACCAGAACAACAGCTGTGATGAAGATAAGATGTGTGGACACTATACACAGGTGAGAAATACACACACGTATTTATACACACATATGTACTTTTAGACTGGATTACCTGAATTTACCTGTGTGTGTGTGTGTGTGTGTGTGTGTGTGTGTGTGTGTGTGTGTGTGTGTGTGTGTGTGTGTGTTACAGATGGTGTGGGCAGACACACACAGAGTCGGCTGTGCCTTCCATGTCTGTAACAGTATGGAAGGACTGGAGTGGGAGAGAGTCACTTTCCTGGTCTGCAACTACTACCCAGCGTCAGTACTACTACTATAGTACTACTACAACCTCTATAGTACTGCCAACACCACAGCAACTACTACCACTACTGTTTCTACTGTGTACTACTGTGTATAATATTACTACCTCTATAGTACTGCCCCACCACTGCAACTACTACCACTACTGTTTCTACTGCGTACTACTGTGTATAATATTACTACCTCTAGAGTACTGCCCCACCACTGCAACTACTACCACTACTGTTTCTACTGCGTACTACTGTGTATAATATTACTACCTCTAGAGTACTGCCCCACCACTGCAACTACTACCACTACTGTTTCTACTGCGTACTACTGTGTATAATATTACTACCTCTATAGTACTGCCCCACCACTGCAACTACTACCACTACTGTTTCTACTGTGTACTACTGTGTATAATATTACTACCTCTATAGTACTGCCCCACCACTGCAACTACTACCACTACTGTTTCTACTGCGTACTACTGTGTATAATATTACTACCTCTATAGTACTGCCCCACCACTGCAACAACTACCATTCTAGTACTACTGCTACTGCTGCTTATACTATCAATCCTGCTGCCACCAGTTCACCTCTACAACAAGCACCCCCCCTTGTGGACAGAGATGGTTTTTTCCTCACATAGTGTGTGTCCAGTATATGAATGTTATGAAAACTCTTTGATTTGGTTAAAACAAAGATATTACACCTCAGTCACTCTATTAGTATATTCTTTAGAAGTATGAAGTCATGATGTATCAGTGTGTGTTTGATATGTGTTTGATTTTGTGTGTATCCAGAGGAAACTACGAAGAGGAGAGGCCATATGTTGAAGGTGACTGGTGCTCCAAATGTCCTGATAACCTCCAGAAATGTGAAAACAACCTCTGTGGTACGACACGCTCTCTTTACTGCTCTGTTACTCCCTTCTGTAGTTCTCACTTAGCCAACGCATGCAAAATAGACAAAACAAAACACATGTGCAGCTTTAAGAAAAAGAATGCAATGCAAAAGGTGAGAAAACAAAAACAAATAGAAATAAATACACACTGTTAATACAGAAATATGACCAAATACAGAAAACACAACTACAGTGCTGTGAAAAAATGTTTTCCCCTCCTGATTTCTTCTGTTTTTGTATATATCTCACACTAAATTGTTTCAGGTCTTCAAACAACAGTTAACAAAGACAACCTGAGTAAACAGAATGAATGATCATTTTATTTATACAAACAAGAAAGTGACCTAACATCAACTGGGCCTGTGTGAAAAAGTATTTAACCCTGTAGTTACTAAATCCACTAATCTACATAATTTCATTGATAATTGGGTTCAGTCGGACTAAACATACCCAGGTCTGATTACTGCCAGCCCTGCTCAATCTACACATCACTTAAATAAAACTTTTTCAGCAATGTGAAGTTGGTTAAAAGGTTTGAACCAGCAGCGCACCATGCCAGAGGAGATGAGGAAGGAGGAGACTGAGAAGAGTTACAAAGCCGTTTCTAATGCTGTGAGACTCCGAAGAACCACAATCAGAGCCGTTATCTCCAAACGGAGAAAACCTGACGGAGCAGTGAACCTTTCCAGAAGTGGCCAACCTTCCGAAATTCCTCCAAGAGCAACAACTCATCCAGGAAGTTACACAAGACCTGAAACCAGCATCCAAGGATCTGCAGGCCTTTCTCACACCAATCAAGATCAGTGTTCATGACTCTGCTGTTAGAAAGACACTGGCCAAAAATGGCATCTATGGGAGAGTGGCGAGCTGAAAACCACTGCTGACCCAGAAGAACATGAAGGCTCATCTCAGTTTTTCCAAAACACTCCTTGATGACCCTCAAACCTTTTAGGGGAACGTTCTACGGACAGATGAGTCAAAAGTGGAACTGTTTGGAAGAAAGCGGTGCTGTTACATGTGGTATAAACCAAACGCAGCATTCCACATAAGAACAACACACCTACAGTCCAGCATAGTGGTGGTAGTGTAATGGTGTGGGGATGCTTTGCTTCTTCAGGGCCTGGTTACTTGCCATTATTGAGGGAAACAGGAATTCTGCTCTCTACCAGAAAATCCTGAGGGAGAACGTCCAGTCATTAGTCTGTGATGTGAAACTCAAGTGCAGCTGGGTTATGCAGCAACACAATGATCCAAAGCACAAGACCAGGTCCACCTCTGAATGGCTCAATATAAACAAAATTAAGGTTTTGGAGTGGCCTGGTCAAAGTCCTGACTTGAACCCAATAAAGATGCTGTTGCAGGACCTTAAACTGGCAGTTTATACTGGAAAACTCTCCAATGTGGCTGAATTAAAGCAGCTGTGCAAAGAAGAGTGGGCCACACTTCCACCACAGCGATGTGAAAGACTGATCTCCAGTTACTGGAAGTGTTTGGTTACAGTTGTTGCTGCTAACGGTGGCACAACCCGCTATTAAGTTTAGGGGGATACAGGTGTTGGATAACTTTTTTGCCTCAATTAATAAAATTGTTTGTGTTTACTCAGGTTGAAGATCTGAAACAATTAGTATTTTAGGATTATACAAAAATAGAAGAAATCAGGAATCACATAGATAACGCACTACAAATAATGAAAACACAAATAAAAATAAGCCTTTAGATGAATTGATAATGAACATAAACATTAGTTGGAGCTCCAGAGACGATCAGAAAAGGTTGTAAAAAATAATTTTCTGCTGCTTGTGTTCTCTAGTTGCTGACAGGGAGGAGGACGAAGATGAAGAGGACGAGGATGAGGATGAGGATGAGGATATGACAGTTTTTCCTCCTCTTGCAACATCTGATCCCTCCGCCCCGCCTAAAGGGGAGGGGGAGGAGGAGGAGGGGGAGGAGGAGGGTCCATCTCCAACCACTGATTCTTCCCTCCAGCCGGTCATCACCACACTCTCCTCACAGGACTCTGAGGACTTCTCACAACCAGCCACCCCTGCCGCAGGCACCCACCATCCCAAAATCCTCCCAACAAAACAGGGACAGGAGGAGGAAAAGATGAAGGAGGAGGAGGAGGAGGAGGAGGAGGAGGAGGTGGATGAGACGAAAGAAACTACAGATAAGAAGGAGGGAGAAAGGGAGAAAGATGTAGCAAGAAAACCAAACAGGAACATAGAAACTAGTGGTGGTTCAGTATCTTCACCTTCTCTGCTTTTAGCCTGTCTTACTGGGATGCTAACTCTGAGGCTGTGAGGAGGAGGAGGAGGAGGAGGAGGAGGAGGAGGAGGAGGGAGTACAAGAAGAGGAGACAATAAGATCACTTCACCTCATCACTCTTGCGTTGACTGCACATTACCTTCTTAATCCGCCCTGTGGTAACAAACACTTTCTCATCTATCCCCCTGTAGAGCAAAATGGGTCAATGAATAATTCAGCTGCTGTTTTCACAACATCTGCATGTAGTCTGGGCCGAGATCTGGGTCAAATAATGTGTGCATAACCTGCTTCAACCTGCCTGGAATACAAAAACATTACTGCCAGTAAGATACCAGTCGCTGATGAACACTAGATGTGTTGTATTCATACAGAGTAAACAAATATACAAGAAAAATGATGTTTAAGGTTGATAATGGAGGGTTTATAAGATGTTGTGATTTTTCCATCAGCAGCCATCAGATAATCAATGTTTGTTCACTTTCTGCCCGAGAGGGAGATGAGAAGATCAACGTCAGTCTCCCCGTCGGGTGTTAAGTAGAGAGTTGGATCAGGGTGTAGTTAGCCTAGCTTAGCATAAAGAGGCTAGTTCACAAAATACACCTACCAAAGCTCACTAATCAACACTTTATATCTCGTGTGTTTAATCCTTGCACAAACAGAAGAGTAAAAATGATAGTTTTTGTGACTTTAGGGAGTTACAGTACGTGCTGGAACTATTTCTACATAAACAACAGTCCAGCACCGGCTGTTCCGTCCCAACATGTATCTGCCCCTAAAAAATGTTTTTTTTATATATCTCTGTTTGTATACAAAACAAACGAGATTCAGACTGTTAATCACTGAGCTTTAGAGATGTTGGTAGGTGTATTTTTAAATTTTGGACAGAGCGAGGCTCCTTCCCACTGCTTCCAGTCTTTATGCTAAGCTAAGCTAACCACATCCTGACTCCAGGTGTGTATTTGAGGAGTTATGTGCTGGAACTAATTCTTGATGAACAACAGTCATTGCAGTGATGTTGTGCAGCTTTGTGACAACTTGGATTTTAGTTGCCTGGATACCCCCCAGAAACACCCCAACCACCAAACTCACCGATTCGTTTCCAGTTTCGCACCACGACTCAGACGACTTCCTCTTTATCTTCAGTCTTGTTTGTTCTTGTTTGGTTTAACAGGGTTTATGTTCATTCAATGTGTAGGTTGTATTGTTTCAGTATGCCAGGAGAGAGACCCAAGCTGCCTGGAAATTCTTCATCACAAAGTTGCCACTGACTGTATCTGGCAACCTGTGCTGTAGCTTGAGACGCTGGGTGGATGGATACACTGTTGTCCATCAAGAAATAGTTCCTTTAATAGAAGAGCAGACTGAATTGGGCAAGAAACATGTAAGTGTTCAGATCTGTAAAGTAAATTTACCCCTTAAAGTGTCTTTATTCCAAGCAGAGTGGGCTTTAAGTCTATAACGCTAATAAAACCATCACAGAATGATTAACAAACGTACTGAAACAGTCTGAAAATGCACAAAGATTATCAAAAAGGAAACAGCATAAAAGTTTTGATGTGACTTTAAGATTTGAAGTTTTTCAGCGTGTGAACTCTGTGAACACGCTAACAGAAACATCAAACCGAGCTGCTTTTGTACTGAAAACCCAAAAAAAAAAAAAAAGGTTTTGAGTGCTGCAAAGAGAGGCCACTCACAAAACTGAACAACAGCAGCAGCAGGCGCTCTCAGATCGCCTCTTCATGTTTGACAGTTGATGATTTGTATCTGCAGAGCGGAGGTGGTAACAGTGCATTTCTATTTCTTAGATAGACAGTATCATCATCTCATGGAAAAACCACTATCAAGATCAAATAAAAGCAAAAAATTAATGAGAGACATTTTTTTTTTTTATCGTTAAGTGTTTTTAGGTGTTTAGCGGCATGCGGGAGAAAGCTGACACCCTGCTTCTTTGATCTTTTCACAAATATATATCTACTGTACACCGTATACTCGCTCAGACTGGAAATACAACTGGACAGAGTCTCTAATGATTTACACATCTCTGTTACACTGTCTTAGACAACAGGAAATTACCATATCTTCAATAACTTTGCTGTAAATGTCTGTATATAAGATTAATAAAGAAATAAACCTCATTTCTTCTTTTTGACAATGTTTGTGGTTCTGTTTGTTTTCCCATCAAACTAAACTTAACTTTAGATGACTCTTATTGAAAGTCTTTTAATCCCATTTTAATGTCTCACAAATAAACAAAAGATTTGATTTCTCAACATGAAAAGGTCATTTTCTCAAGATAACGGCGTAATAATCTTGTTACCTTTAGAAAACGTTTAGTTTTTTGAGATCATTAACCTGTTATCATGTCAACACTCTCTTTATCTTGAGTCACTTCTGGAGCTGATAGCAGCTGTGGCCACAATAAATATTATATAATAATAATAATAATAATATATAATAATATATATTTCTGTGTCTTCTTATCTCAAGAAGTTAATTATCTTACAATAACAGAGTCGTTTTCTCATAATAATGAATTAATTATCTCATATTAGGTAGTTTTCTCCAGATAAGTCAAATATCTGGTGTAATTATTCTCAATATAATGTTATTTTATTTTGTTATTTTGACTTTTTTTGTAAATTAAAAAGATAATTAAGATGATTGTCTTTCTCTTTTTATCCCAAACAAGAAGACATTAAGTGCTGTCATTACATTTATACTGAGATCCATCTAATATCCTTCATATAAGTGAATGAATGCAGCAGATTTTGGAAACCAACGAGACGGTAGGGATGGAGAAGAGGAGAAGGAGGACGTACCTGCGGAGATGCAGAAGAAGATTAAAAGTTTAAAGAGGTGAAAACAGAGAAAATGTGGAAAGTGGAGGAAAAAGGACAGAGAGAGAGAGATTTACAGAGAGGGAGAGAGAACAGCTGAAATATTCATTGCTAACTGCTCTTACTGCTCTCAGGCTATTTCTGGTGCTACATTTACTGCAAAACTGCAGACCGAGAGGTTGTGTGTGTGTGTGTGTGTGTATGTGTGTGTGTGTGTGTGTGTGTGTGTGTGTGTGTGTGTGTGTGTGTGTGTGTTGGTTGCAGCTCTTCCCTGCAGCTAAACAGCATTTCTGCTCTTCTATTAAAATGATCGTGTCAGATTTTATTTCTCTCTTCTCTCTCTCTCTGCCTCCTCTATCACTCTTTTCTCTTCTTTATTTCACTTTGTGCGGGCTCGAGTCAACAATCTTTATTTAAACAGCTCGATATCACAAACTCCCACTGTAACTGTAACTGTAACTGTAAAAAAAATGGAAGAAACCTCAGGAGGAGCAACAGAGGAGAGATCTCAGACTAGTCAGATGTGTTTGTGTGTATTCACTTGCATTACATGCACATTTTTACATGTTAATGTGTGACGATCAGTGTTAACATGCAGCCGATAAGGTTAATCAGTTTATGCAGGAAAGTGAGATTACCGACTGCCCCAGGGCCCCAGACCCCGAGGCTCCCCAAAAGCCCAGGTTTACCTCACATCAATAAGGTCTACGCAATTTCATGAACAGCAAACTTGTTAGAAATTTACTCTGCTTAAGTACAATAACCTCTCTGGCAGGTGCTCCATCCTCCATCTCAGAGAGTTTAGACTGGTCTTAAGTGTTAGACCAGTCATAATTCTGCTCTTTGATTAATGTAACAGCATCATGCTGATCAGTTCCATTGACAAAAACCGGCAAAACATGGCAAGAATTTGTGGTTTGCTGACGATGTTGTGGAGTGAGTAAAAAGAAGGGAAACATTTTTTAGAGACCGCAGTAACCTGTTGGAAACGGCGGTGAGGATGTTGTCAGCTGTTTTCATTTATCCAAGGAAACGATCCTGAGCCAGACTAACCAGTTCGTATTGAGCCAAAGTGCTAAAGGTCTGTACAGCACTGAGATTTTAAGGAAGATTTTGTCGCCCTTGGTTACACTGGCCGTTTCCCAGTAAAACGTCCTTCACATGCTCTGAAACTTTTCCTTGAAAATTCCAGAAGGAAAACATTTTCTGCTGGAGTGAACGGACCCGATGGGTGTGAAAAAGTTTTAATTTACCCAGAATTCATAGCAAATTAGTCCATCTTAACTAGACATCCTTGTGCAATGAACAAATTTAGACATCTAACTTCACTAATAAGCCTGCCTATTAAGTTTAAATCATATCCAAAGTCTTGAAGAGGGACTCTGTGTTAAAAAACTAGCTTGAAGACTTTTTTAGTTTCTATTGAGCTCATTTGTTGTAAAGCTGTGTTTTATCAGACTGAGGGACGGGTTGTATTATTCCATCATCCTGTAATTATTTTCTTTAATAATCCATTGATTGTTCAGTATATAAAATGTTAAATGCTTTTATCCAAAGTGACTCACAAGCGATAAGTTAAATTGCCAATATGTCTTGTTTCTCCAGACTTCAATCATCCAATCCACCAAACACCAAACAAGAGTCAACGGCAGAATAAGCTGTTTGGCATCGGCAGAGAAGATTTGGCAAATTTTTCATGGGCGCAACCCGCATACTCAGCTCTGCTGCACATCCTACAAATGCATGTTCCTTACAAATGTGGCTCCATTTAAAAGGGAAATAAACAGGCTTTCCAACAGATTTATTGCCAAGAAGCATCGTTACAACAAAGAAATAATCTACCAAACACACATTTCCTTACTTTTTGTGCTAAGTTTATATACTTACTTATGTATGAGTAAGTATATATATTAGTAAGTAACAACAGGAAGTAGACAAGTGCATAAAAAATACCATAAACAACAAGAAAGAAGTGAGACGATCAGTAAAAGTGCTAAAAAGCTTAAAGGGGCTCAACTTGTTCACAGAGTTTTCAGGTGTTTCTTGAATGCACCGTGTGGCACTGTGAGGTCATCCCGCCATCACAGAACAACGAGCGGTTTTACCAGGCGTTAATTTGCAGACGGGAAGGGACATACAGCCTAATGAGTGACTCAATGTATTCCCTTAAGCCCAAGTGAACATCAGACGACTTGTTTTGTCTGACCGACACAAAGATGTTGAGTTACTATCATGGAAAACTACAAAACTAGCAAATATTCACATCTGAGAAGCTGCTACCAGAAAATGTTTTGCTTTTTTTGCATTAAAAAATGACTATCAGAATTGTGGCCCATTAATTTTCTGTCAGTCAAATTTCAGCTCTATAGTACAACCAAGTATAGTGCGGGTCAACGTTTTCCCCAGGAGGTCAGTCCATCCACTAACAAGTTCAACATATCAACGTCCACTGTCCCCATAGCAACCAAAACATCTGTTACTGCAGGTTTAAAGTGATGTGACAGTGCACATTAACAGCTGATGCAGTTTATTAGAATGTCACTCGCTGCAGAATTAAAGTTAAATTAGCTAAATGATGTAATATTAATCCCTGTGAGTAAATTTGTCAGCCTGGATTTGACCTTTCCTACTGTGTAAGTCAGGGAGTGAGCCAGCACTGTAGCGGCCCTGTCTGGGTCCTCCAGCCAGAGATTGAGAGTCCCACTGCAGTGGACTCAGTGTACTGCTGACGGGCCTCTGGTGGCCACAGCACCAACAACCTTCCCCCCGGCAGGGTGAGTGTTAGCACTGAAAGACAAAACGTTAAGAGGAAAGAGAGATAACAGAGAGAGGAAGAAGAAATAAGAGAGAGATGGAGGAACTGACTGAGAAGAACAGAGGGAGGGAAAGGGAAAGAAATATAGAATGGTGGAAAGACATAACCAGAGAGACGGAAAGACTGAGAGATTAGGTCAGTGAAGAGGCTTAAATGAGGAGAAAGAGTTAGAAAAACTAACAGAGGAAGAGAGATCATCGAAGCCAAAGTAAATTTATTGTGGCGTGGCCTCTGGCTGCCCTCTCTCTCCCTTTTGTTTCCTCTCCATCACCCCTTTTTATCTAACTTTCTACTTTTTATCTTCCGTCTCCTCTTTTTTCTCTCTTCACTTCTGTTTTTCCATTCCTAACCTCTGCTGCCTTTCTTTCCTGCATCCACGTCTCTTCCTGGAGCTTATTCTTTCTTGTGTCATATTTACATTATCACAAATAAACGAGGCCCTCGCAACACCAAACACCATCGTCATAGTTTATATTATAGTAGTTAGATCACTAGAAACTCAACTCAAACAGCATTTTTGTAACAAACCTGTTGTCTGTTAAAATGGGATCACATTTCATTGAGTCATCAACTTCCAGCTGACTGAATGTGTTTGGTGTCCTCTACAAAATGGGAACAGGAGAAGTAGTTAAATCAAGAGCACAAACTACTAAAGGTGCAGTGTGTTGAATTTACTGGCATCAAGCAGAACAGACTTGGCAGAAATGGAATAAAATATTCAAGTATGTTTTAATTAGTGTATAATTACCTGAAAATAAGAATAATTGTGTTTTCATTACATTAGACTGAGCCTTTATATCTACAGAGGGAGCGGGTCCTCTTCCTGGCTGCCATGTTGCTACAGTAGCCCAGAATGGACAAACCAAACACTGGCTCTAGAGGGGGAGGGGGGGGGGTATTCAGGTGGTTGAAATCTGCAACCTCACCACTAGATGCCACTAAATCCTACACACTGGTCCTTTAAATCGAGAGCACGCATTCCATGATCATGATCGCGGCGACTCTAGTCAATGTATCTGATTCCACCGGGCGCGCCGCACCGCGTTTCAGAAGTGTCGCAGAAGCGGCTCTCCGCTGCGCTGCACTAAAGATAGGCGCCTCGTCTATTTTTTACGGAAGCCGCGTCAAGCAGCACAGAGCAGATCGAGCTGGACAGGAAGTCTGACACGGAAACAGCGTTGAGCATCCGGTCTATTTTCAATCATCCAATCCACCAAACACCAAACAAGAGTCAACGGCAGAATAAGCCGTTTGGCGTTGGCAGAGAAGATTTGGCAAATTTTTCATGGGCACAACCCACATACTCAGCTCTGCTGCTAATCCCAGTGCATGTTCCTTACAAATGTGGCTCCATTTAAAGGGAATTTTATTGCCAAGAAGCATCGTTACAACAAAGAAATAATCTACCAAACACACATTTCCTTACTTTTTCGCCTCGTCTATTTTTTACGGAAGCCGCGTCAAGCAGCACAGAGCAGATCGAGCTGGGCAGGAAGTCTGACACGGAAACAGCGTTGAGCATCCGGTCTATTTTCAAAATAAAACACCCCATGCAGACTCCTTATCATATATCATCAATAAACATAATTAAAACAGACGAATAATGAAACCATTTAACTACGTAGCCTACTTAACCATAGCAGAAGCACAAAAATCAAGGAAAATGACCAAATCAACGAAAGCTGAGCAGAGGACGGAGCAAAACCGCGTCGGAGCCGGAACGCGCCCGGTGGAATCCCAAGGTCAGTCTTCTGCCTCTAAGTGACCAAAAACACTAACGAAAAAAAGAATTAATGAATGCAGCTTTAAGTCTGGTTGAGGTTGAACTTTCTCAGTGAGTTTTATGTGTACCAAAGTGTTACATAGTGTCAGTGAGTGTGTGAGTATTCAGGTCTCCCTGGAGTCGGTGGAGCTTCATTAATCTGCATTAATTTGACTTATGTAACTCCCTCCGTCTCACCAGCTTCCTCTCACTCTTCTGTAATCAACCTCCTGTTTCTCTCAGCTGCTCATCACCAAAAACAATTATCATCTTGGTTCTTCATTCTGAACAATTGATGGAGCGATTCTGTGATTTTTGAAGGTTGTTGAAGGACTCATATTATTCAGACTCCTTGAATAAGTCCCCCTCTGGCACTTCTCAGTCTGATTTCTACAGAGGATCTTCGGTGTAGAAGTAGCCAATTAATCAATCAGTCAAGCAACAGAAAATTAATTACAGCTATTTTAAAAAATGATTCATTATTCAAATCAGTTTTCAAGCCAAAATGCCAAACATCTGATTGTTGTAGCTTCTTAAAGTTGAGACATTGACGTTCATTTTAACATTAAAGTAAATTAAAAGTGTTTGGATTTTAGATATTTAACAGACCTAGCGATTAATCGAGAAAAGAATCATCAGATTAATTGATCATTCCTCTCTCTCCTCCCATCTTTCTTCTCTGTCAAATATTGACAAAAGTCCCCCAAAAGAATCTTAAAAAAAACAACAAAAAAGTAAACTTGCCGTATTGTGAAAGTGACCCACTTACACCTGTATGCAGATGATACACAGTTATATATGTCGTTTCTATGTCCATTTCTCTGAATGCTCTTATTACCTCAGAGAAAAGTTAAACTTTAAATAAGATTCTTCTTGTAGGTTTGAAACTAAAAACAGAAAAGCTGAAAGTTTGACCAAAATCTGTCCAGACAGATAAAGACAAAACAGACTTTCTGAACTATAGAATACTTTTGATCTGAGGAGGACTCGCTCTGTATTTTTAAAAAAAAATTTTATCCGTTGTTGTTGTTTGTGTTTTGTTTTGTCCCCAGTTATATACTTAAAGGATTAGGGAGGACATATTGCGCATATTTTAATAATTTCAGTGAGCTGTAAAGCTATCCGTAATTAAGAACATGGTCGCTAGCTGCTAGATGGCTTGTTTCAGCGACCAGGCTTCATTCGGCCGCCTCTTAGGCGGAGTCAGGCGCTGCCAAGATGGCGACGGCCGGAGCCGCCCACTTTCAGCTTCAAAACCGCTCTTCAGAAACCGATGGGTGACGTCACGGTGGCTACGTGCATATTTTTTTTTACAGTCTATGCACAAAACAGCTGTGATATTAATTAAAACACAATAATCTGCTTAAAGTATCTCGACTAATCTATTATTTCTTACAACTTCTGAAGGGAACCAATAATTTTGTCTTTGTAGAATCAGCATGAACTCAGTTATTTACTTTTTGTTTTGTTCCACTGCAAACAGAACATAGACATGCACTGATAATAAAATATATTTTAATTTCAACACTGTTCAGGGTGAATGGTGCGTTATTTTAATAAAAGGCAAATGTACCAATAATTTCGGCCACATCGGTACCCTGTTTAACATCCAACATCAAAACAGGATATAAATAACAGAAAATCACAAAAAGCAGAATATGAAGCCTTTAACATTGTTTTTAATCCCATTTTTGTGAAGCACTTTTCACTGCATGACAGGTTCTATGAAATTATTATTATTATTATTATTATAAAACCCTCTGGGGCTGTTTGACTGCAGCACATCAAACACTTTAACCTTACATTTTACACCTGATGCTCTAAAATAAAACACAGCCGTCACAGGTACAGTAGTAAAAATAAGCAGCGTACTCAGAGTACACAGTGTTACTGACACGCTGAATATTCCATGGCCCATTTTAAAATAAAAACCATGAATCACACAAAGCCTAAAAAGCCAAATCACACGGTAACGCACATTATGTCAGGACTGAACACACACACACACACACACACACACACACACACACAGAATAATATCAGCATCAGTCAGGGTTGGGGGCAGAGACGGAGAATAAAGCGCAGGAGGAGGAGGAAGGCATTTTGAGACAGATGGTGACGAGAGGAAAAGGCAGAGTAGGAAGAAAAGAGACAGATAGGAGGAAAAAGAAGGACAGACACAGAGAGAGGAGAGAAAGAAAAACCCTGAATGGATGTTTAAACTGATGTTGCTCTCAACCAATCAGAGCATCCGCCTGCCTTCCTCCTTGCATCCGGGCTCTGCGATTGGCCGGTAGGGAGCCGAGATGCAGAGAAAGAGAGAGAGAGTGACAGCAGGATAAGAAAGAAGAAGAAGAAACTGTCAGATGAGGACAGGTCTGTTCTTCACTCCTCCGTCTCTCTCTCTCTCTCTCTCTCTCTCTCTCTCTTTCAGTTTCTCAGCAGCATCTCTGCCTCGCTCGCCCCTATCTGCTCCTGTTGTTGCTGCTCTCCTTCTCCTTCGCTGCTTTCTGATTCCTGAGCAGAGAGAGAGAGAGAGGGAGGTTTAATGCGATGGACCTGCTGCCCACCGACTGCTGTTACTGCTGCTGCTGTTTACACCGCGGCATCATGGGAGCTGTAGTTTCCTCTGAGGTGCAGGAGGACAGCTGATCAGCTAACAGGGACTGTGGGTTATCAGAGTTTGGAGATGTGAGCTGGTGGGCGAACGAGGCTCAACAAACTCTCTCTTCTCTCTATATCTTTCTGTTCTCTTTATCCATCATTCTACCTTTTCCTGCCTCTCCTCTGTAGTTTCTTTCACCTCATCCCCCCATTTTTCTTTCCATTTCTTTCTTTTTCCCCCCATCTTTCTCTCTCTCTCTCTCCTCCGAACTCGTACCTGTCCGAGGAAAAGTCAGGATGGGTTGTCGTCTCACTCGGACCAAGGTGAGTGACCTTCTGCAGGTGTTTGTTTTGGGGGGGGGGGAGGAGGAGGAGGGGGGGAGGAAGAGATAACGAGATCTGATGGTTGTTGAGATGAACTGCTCTCTGTTAGATCGCTGTGTACATTCAACACACACACAAATCCACCAACCTAGATCATACCAGTGCAGCCAGACAATAGCTGACTGAAGGCTAGAGGCCATTATCTCTGTGTGACTGAGGAGGATGAGGAGAGAGAGATACTGGAAGATATGAGGTTCTCCACGTTAAACTAATTACTTTATAGAGTTAAAGGCCCAGCTGGTAATTAAAAATTATGCATGAAGATAATTGAAAGATCTCGCAGAGCCAATTAAAATGTTGTTTTCATATTGCTTATTACAAATGTGAGAGGAGAGATGTAAAACTGTAACGACGTACTCTAACGATACACTCAATGTATATAGCACTTTACAAAATGAAGGTAACAAAGTGCTGCACAGGGCCATAAAAACAAGATAAATGAGTAAAAGTACAGACGATAAAATAAAGTAAGACAGAGCAAAAGATCCAGGAACAATTTATTGAAGAGGTAAAACGAGGTATACGCTCGGATAAATGCCTCCACAAAAACATACTTATACATGTAGAAGTATATCGATGCACACACGGTTACATACACATATATGTACACACAAACACACAAAACATTGGCACATTACAAGAACGCCATCGTAAAGACTTATGTTTCTAACAGTGACACGGAGGTCGACAGTCTGACTGTTTGGGGTTCCTGACTCATTGATTTATACATGTAAATTAACAAATGACTGAACAGGATTTAGCTTTTCTTCAGTTTAACTTCTATATTAACTGTTTTGTCATCTGTTATGTGTTGTGTCTGAGATCAAATGTTCTTCACCCTGAGCAGAGGCTCACAAATGGATCACATGTTAAAAGAAAGCTAGAGCTGAAAACAAAACGCTGTTAGCTGCACACATCACAGACGTTTAAGCTCCATGATTGGATCTTTTCTTGCCGAAATGCACTTAATTATAGTCAACTTCTATCCTGACGTTTTTTATGAACACAGTCTTGTATCAACAAGTTTCTTTTAAAGCAAACAACCAGATATTTTCTAACAAAGTTGTTCACCAGCAAAAGATTTCATGTGGATCCAAACTAGAAGAAAGAGAACCGTGAGTCACGTTGACAGACGGATCTGAGGTGCAACTGAAGCTTTTGAAGCTAAATACTTCAAATCACGTGCACATTGATAGATTCTAGTACAAACAAATCTAAAAATACATGAACAGATTGAGATACTGTATCTCATAAATTTAATTGCATGCAGTGGTGGAAGAAATATTCAGTAAAATTACCAATAACATGTAAAAATACTACAAGCATTTAAAATCCTACTTAAGTAAAAGTACCAAAGTATTAACAGCAAAAAGTAGCGGTTTGGTCCCTTTGACTGATATATTATTAGATATATATTATTATTAGCTAGTTTGAACTACTTTATATACAGTTAGCTACTTCAGTTGAAGTTTCGTTCTACTAAACTACTAAATGACAGAAAATCATGACATAGAAGCGTGACGTGTCCCCTTTAAGGCTCTTCTTCCAGTTCACTGTGTCAATCACTGACTGGTGTCCTTCATCCACTGAGTGAAGCTAACTGGTGTTGATGAAGGTCACCGTCTGACCGACAGGAAAAAGAAAAGCATGTGAGAGTATAACAGTGAACCACGTTCATGCAGAGACGTCTTCCATCGTCATTTACTGACCGACGTCGCTGCTTCGGTGTTTGTGGTGGAAACGGCCGCCGGTGTGTGATGGAGTCAGCGTCTCTGCCGCAGCGTCCTGTAAGCTGGAAACATGGAACAGACGACGGAGACGCTTTATTTTCATCACAGGTTGAAGTTTTGTGAGGAGCTGCAGTGTTTGCTTCACTGCTCCGCTAACAATTGTTGAGAGTAATTTTTAAAGAAAAAATGTCCAAATTCTCTGATTCCAGCTTCTTAAATGTGAATATTTTCTGGTTTCTTGAGTCTCTATGACAGTAAACTGAATATTGTTGAGTTGTGGACAAAACAAGACATTCGATGACAACATTTTGGGAAACACAGATTCACATTTTTCACCATTTTCTGACATTTTATGGACCAAACGACTGATCAATTAAATTGATAGAAAAGAACCGACAGATTAATTGATAATGAAAATATTGCAGCCTTACTAAATACTTCACCTTCGTCTTGTAAAGCCAATTATTAAGTTATTAAATTCAAATCCTTTTATAAAGCTGAACTACAAGATAACAGACGGACTGCTATGACCTGCAAGGCCAGGGTCATGTGACCGACAAGCTAGCACTACCGCTAATGAGCTAATCTGCTAGCATGTTTACTGATGGGACGACTGACCACCAGCTGTGGGTTTGACTGTGTTGTTTTTGTGAGATTTTATCTGAAAACATGGAATATGGAGGGATCCATACATGTCTGTTTATTATTAATAGATACAGTATAATACAAGTCTGTTTGTTTTATGATCACATCAATTAAAGGAGAATTTTCTCTTCCTGGTCTACAACCTGAGATGATACGTTGGTGGCTCTGATGGATGATTAGCTAACAGCTTGTTGACTTGACTCCTCTCAGGCTGCAACTAAAGAATATTTTGCACATTAATGTCACAGTGTAGCAGGGATGTGTGGACCCCCCAGAAAGCAGGACTGAAGAAAACCACTTTATTTCGGCGCGAGTATCCAAACAACAGCTGACAGGACAGGCATACCTCCGAAACAAACAGAACAGGTATAACAAAGGATCCAACAAAGACTCGAACAGAAAACCAGGACTTAAAAAAAGAAACTGAACTAACGAGGAGATGAGGTGCAGGTGGAGAGGGGAGTGAACAGACAGGGAGCCGATTGGCTGAGGAAACACAGGGAGCAGGCAGGGCTGATGTTGAGGAGGACATGAACACAAAGGGGAAACACAGAACAACAGAAAACCAAAACCCAGAACACACAATACTCTAAATACAACCCGTCCAAGAACCACCATGAACCTAAACCCAAGAATACAACACGCCAGGCTAAAACAAAAGGCAAGTCCGAACCCATCACCCAAATATAACAAGAAAACCCACATGACCAGAAAGACTAAACAGAAATCAAACCAGGAAACACAAAAACACAAAGAGTCCAAAAAAACACTAGAAGGCAGGATGTGACAATTAATTACAATGCTATTTCTCTCTCTCTGTCTCACATACAGTACTGTGCAAAAGTTCCTAACAGTAAAGTGAGGAGGCTTTGAATAGTTGTTATTGATCAGTTAACTTGATCCAGAGTTCAGTAAACAGCAGGAAGTTAATCAATATCTGCTGTGAGCAGCTTTGCCTTTAAAACAGCAGCAGCTCTCAGTGTTTCAGGTTCTCGGCAGGTCGGTTGTTCCTGCGTCTTCTTCTTCTTCTTCTTCTGTCTCTTCATGTTAATCTCAGATTGACTCCATGATGATCAGAGACCATCTGTTGCAGGACTCCTTGTTCTTCTGGTTGATGAAGATGGTTCTTTATGACTCTGGCTGGATGTTTGTTGTCCTGCTGCAGATGATCAGACGCCTCCTGATGCTGCTGCATTAAGGAGAAGAATCTAAACATCTAAAAAATTTGCACAGTACTGTGTGTAAACTGATATGTTACATGTTGTTATAGTCTATGAATATTCTGTGTTTCATGTCTTGTGTTGTGAGAGTATGTGACGCCTGTCTTCAGCCATCTCACAGATCAGGTCACCCAGCAGCCATCAGATCCAGTTATGATCTCGCTGCTCTCTCTGTCTCTGTGTGTTTCTGTTTCTACTGTGCTGTTTGAGCCTGTCAGAGGTCCGCTGGTCATCATGATAAGGTGTTTGTTTACGTGCACCAGAGGATGAAAAGCTCCTCTGACATGCGTATCCGGATAATCGTGTGTTCCGGCGAGACCGAGGAGATGAACATGTGCCAGAAAACATTGGTCCTGCTGTCGTCGTGGCAGACTGTTCAGCTCTGCGTGTCTAAAGAGCGCGTCGAGCCTTTTGATCATCGAGGCGTTCAGCCAGGAGATGTGGCGCTAAATGGAAACACAGCTAAGCTACAAACTGCTCGTCAGTGAACATCGCGAGGGAAGAAAACGCAAGAAAACAACAATTACCGGGGATGTGAGTTCTCACCACAACATGCAGAGAGGAATAAGGAGGAGAGCTAACAGACAAACACTTTCCAAGAAAACCTCCCAGCGGACGACTAATTTGAGGAGACGAAGCTGGAGCACTCTCGGAAACGTGTTATTATTCTGCTTCTACAGAGCAATAGAGCATAACAACGATTTTTTGTTCTCTGTCTTTTGTTTTTAAGAGCACTCTGTTTGATTTGCTGCAGATTAGTCATCATTGGAAGTCTTGTCTGGCAGGATTTAGTTTGAAAAAAAAAAAAAGAATAATGTCTCATGAAGAATCAAATGAGAAGATCAATATCAGTCTGTTTAGTAGAACCAGATATTTTATATTTCAGAATCCAAAAAAAATATGTTTTACAGCTGCTGGATCAAAACACATAACTGGAAGGAAAACATCAGATTAAAGATGCTGACGCTACTGACAGCTCTCAATAAATTCAATTTAAGAAAATCAACAGAATAACTCAATACTCACATGCAGCACTTATGTACAGTTCTGAGGGACTCGAGTATTTCCATTATACTTTATGCTTCCACTGGAGCACATTTCAGGGAAAATATTGCAATTATTACTTCAGGACATTATTACTTCATCTGACAGCTATTCAGTCATTGAAAGGGACGTATTCTGCTTTTTGTGGTTTTCTGTTATTTACATTTAGTCCTTTGAGACGCTTTTATCCTTTTATCCTCTTCTGTGAAAGGAGGAAAAGTCCTGGAACTCTGATGGAGAGCTTCACCTCTTGTAAGAGATCAACAAACCTGTAGTCATGTCTAGTTTTCTGTCGCCATGTTACTGCTAACATAGTGTGTTTTATTGTATCTTGCTGTACTCAGTTTACCTTCTTTTTACCGCAAAGTTATTTTCACAAAAGCACTTCTGTTGCAAATTAGAACCTGCTATAAACGCTGTGATACATCAGATAGCTGTTCTCAGTTTGTCCGTGCACACTGTATCTGTCCCTATCGAATAAACCATAAATAAATCAGGACAGTGACTCTGAAAGAGCTGTGGTACAGTCAGCTGACCAGGTACAAGCACAATGAGAGAGTGCTGGACAGAAGCTTTTGTTTAATATATAAAGTAAGAAACAACAGGAAGTACACAAGTGCATAAGAAACACTATATGCAACAAGAAAGAAGTGCAACAATAAACAAAGTGCTTAGAAGGTTGAAAGTGTTTGAGTGTTGAGGTGTTGCATTTTCAGGCGTTTCTTGAATGCACCGACACAATTCATCTGCAAAGTTACCTTTACTTCCTCCTCCTGGTGACATCAGATTGTTCGCCCACAAACGTGTGTCTGTTCTGTAATCTTTGTTGTGAAAGTTGTTGCTCATATTTCAGATGTGATTCAGCTCCAACATGTACGGATGGATTTGTTGAAGTTGACATTTGGAGTAAAGAAGGAGAAAAAGAAGTGAAATCCTGCTACTATAGTTTGTTTACGTAGCCTCCGGAGCCGGAGGAAGCTTCCTGAAGCTGACCAATCAGAACAGAGTGGGCTCATCAGGAGGCGGGGCTTAAAGAGACAGGAGCTAAAACGGCCTGTTTCAGACAGAGGCTGAACTGAGGGGCTGCATAAAGGACCAGTAGAAGATAAATAAGGAGTTTTTAACTGGAAATCATGTGAAGATATTCCAGTAGAGCCCCAGAATATAAATATAGAGCTGGAAATGTGCTGAGTATGTGTCCTTTCCATTTATTCAATCAATTCTGAATCTAATTGTGAGACCAAGAATTGAAATCTAATCCAGTTCTGAGATTCCAAGAGATTCCCATCACTGGTTGACAGGCCGTCATTTAAAACTAATCTAATCCACACTGGATTGGCTTACAATGAATTGAACATTTTGTCCAATCATGCTGATTTATAAATGTGTTTTGTCTCAGTGTGGATCAACAGGGATCATCCATCAACTCTGTCTCCTAGAAATTACATTCATATATGACTAAATCACATTCCTAATTATGTTTTTAATACAGAAAAAGTCTGCAGTGTCTTGAAGCTCACAGCAGCATCTTTCACTAACCTGAACCAAACCTGAACACACACAGGACTCACGTCAGAGTCCTGCATCCACCCGGACCTCCTCCCTCCCACTGCAGAGACACATAGAACTGTAGCTTCATTCATTACTGTGATCATCATCCAGGCAGAGATTATGTTTGATAACGCAACGTAATTTGGTAATTTGTAGGAGACAGTGTTGAAATGTGTGATCTGTCTGAGCCGAGAAGAAGGTCACTCTTGGTATTATGTGTTTGGGATGTGAGGTCGGCAGAATGTAAGGCAGCGGAGCAGCACGTTGTGTCATGTGATTGTATAGAGATTGACAGTTTGACATAAATGGGTGGCGATGCTAGCAGGGCTAATGGTTCTGCACCGCCTGTGGAAGTCGACTCTACATCCTCACGAAGCTGTGCAGTAAAACCAGTAACCAACAAAAAGCACTTACACTAAAATAGAACACATTTTTTTGGTTACATCATGTTTTATTGCAGCTTACAGTGAGAATGTTCACAGGAAGGCACAGAATGCAAAAAAGGTGGGTTTTTATTTACCTAAAAAATGCTAAAAGAATGGCTGACCAACCATTTTACAAACACGAGGGCTGGACAAACACAAATTAACTACAAACAAATACAACACAGACAGTTCGCTCCTAACTCAGTACTAAGTGAGCAAAATCTAAACACTACGACTCTAATTAAGATTTACAAAATGGACTGCAAACAAAAGGCTCTCCTCACAAACCCCCCCCACTGTTGCAGGAGGTTGGTACAGTCCAGGGTCCAGGTGCAGGTATATATATATATATATACATACATATATATAAATAATATAGAAAATGATATTAGTACAACTTCAGAGTAACTGAACTTAAGTGTCGACAATACAGAATTATACTTATGTAGGTCAAAAATATTAATAAACTAGCAAAATCACATTGTGTTGCTTATTTAATTATGAATATAAACCTGAAAAAAGTGCAAAGGTGATTTGAAATGAAAGTGAAAGAGTTTGGAGAGATGAAAACTGAATATTTGAATCTGCTGGTGTGAGAGAACATGAAGCTTATTGAATCATTAGTGTCATTCATGCAACTGCGTTCAGCCTGCACCAACTTAACAAAACAACACAAAATAATACGAACCAGATCCTGAACGCTGCAAAGAACATTTTCACATGTTTTTCAGATTTCCAGACCTTCATGTCTTCAACAAAACATGTATAGTAATAAGTATAACCGACTGGAGAAATCAAAATAAAGTTAATTAAATAACAACAACAGAATATTTCAGGGTTTTCATGATAAACTGTAAAATCATCATCATCGTTTTGCACGATACAGGAGAGAAGATGTGACTCACTTTCCATGTCAGCCAGCTCACAGCTTACACAATCTATCGTCCTCCTGAATATTTTTTTAATCAACCAGCCTGAATAACTAAAGGAGGAACATCAGTTTACATGAGATGTAACATGATTCAGGTCCATATGCACCGTTTGTCCTTCATTTTGTTTTTTTAGCAAAACATTTTCTTCAAACCTGGATAGAATTGGAAGCTTTTGAAAACAATACAGACGTCTTCATATAGTGAGTTAATGGTTTAATTTACAGTAATCGACACTTTGGTTACAGTTTGGTGTCTTTGATGCTCTGCTGAATGTGTTTAATGTCATTTTGCATGAATGTTTAAAGACATTCGGGCCTCTTTTTCTGCATCTTGCATCGTGGACGGCAGCAGAGATTCTTGTATAACATGTGATGTTTGAATGCTTTCTGTACAATTTATAAAAATATTTACATGGAATTTAGTTTGAAACCCTTTTACTTGTTGAATTACTGCTTCATATCGCTAATCTGATGACTGTTTTTATTTTTTAAAGGCATGATTTAATAAAGACTGCTTCATTTTCAAATGCTGTGACTAAAATATACAAATCTAATAGTCTGATACGGTTCTGAAAGCTTTGTACGTTCAACACTTTGCATGCTAAGTGTGATTTTGTGCCAAGAACGAGAGTTTTGTACTTTGAGATTGAGTGAAAATTTCAGTCAAAGCATCATAAAAAAACACTGTGAGAGAAAAAGGGAGAGACAGATAGATGAACAGGGAGAGAGAGAGAGAGATCAGTCCGTGTTACTGTCAAAGTGCACTGGAGCGCAACACACTTCTCCAGGGTACAGCACATCACTCTCACTCTCTGATTTCTCTGTGTGTGTCAGTGTCAGTGTGTGTGTGTGTGTGTGTGTGTGTGTGTGTGAGGCCTCGGGCCGTGCACTGAGAGTGTAAAGACTCCAGTACTAGTCCAGGGTTACAGAGGGCTGCTGCATCCTGACCTACATCGTGCTGCTGTTGAGACTGAATCTCCTCAACTTCACTGCATCTTAACTTTCACATGTGACGTTACGACACAAACTATCACTATTATAGTTCACGACGTCGCTGAGACTCAGCAGACTTAATGACAGGATGTCCTTTAGGGGCTGAGCCGTCCGTTTATGTCCTGAGTTGACAGAATGGTGACACTCAGTTTCAGGTTTTTACATTACAGAGCTGTTTTTTTTTCTGCAGCTCTCTGTTTTAAATTTACAGCATCAGCTTGTTTGTTTGAGAATCAGGTTTATTCAGTTGTGGAAAGTAACCGAGTATATTTGGACCCATGTTTAAAGGACCAGTGTGTAGGATTTAGCAGCATCTAGTGGTGAGGTTGCAGATTGCAACCAAATGAATACCCCTCACCCTCCCTTTCCAAGCGTGCAGGAGAACCTACAGTGGCTGCTTGAAAGACTCTCTCCAGAGCCAGTGTTTGGTTTGTCTGTTCTGGGCTACTGTATGAACATGGCAGTGCAACATGGCGGGTTCCTTCGAAGAGGAGATATGTGCTGTAGCTTCAAGCTCTTTTGGCTAGACTCATCTCACTGAGGAATATAGACAGGTCAAGTCAGTTTTTATTTATATAGCTCAATAAAACATCCTCGATCCTTAGACCCTTGAAGATGCTATGAGTCACTGAGGGTCTGTAGCAAAACAATATAGCAGCTGTTTCCACTAATTAACACACCTTCAGTCAGAATGAGAGGAAATCATCACTGAAATCAGCTTCTGTTTAACTGGACCAGAAACCTGCAATCTCTTCTTTTGCTGGCACACAGCCTCCAACCTTTACTAAATTGCTTAATCTTTTTTATATAAAGACCATGTGAATCATAAACCATGTTGTGCAACACAACTGCAGTCAGGCATGCCAAAAAGTTAGATCAAAAGAACAAACTGACCTTATATTAGAGGCCAAACTCCCACTTTTCCACTGTGCATTTATGCTTCTTCTATTCTTCATCAATACTACAGCGCAGAAAAAGCAGGATCGTTTGTAGTTTCTCAGATCCTTAAAACAACCTGCTACCAACTATCTCTTAAAACCCCAATCATGGAGAAGACATAAATTAGTAAAGCATTCCTCTAGCCTACATTTTATTCCTTGTGCTGTCTGAGTACAGTCCAACATCTGATATGTTGTGTTCCTTCTCATCAGGTCAAGACTCATGAACCTTCTCATCACCGACACCGGGAGGAGCTGCACTTTGTGGATGAATATGGCCAGCCAATCACTGTGCAGGTGGACGGCAGAAGGGGCCAGGGTCACAGGAGGCGGCGGTCCCGTTGTGCGACTGAGTGCAACGCTCCAACAGAAAGACACTGGGAGGCCCTGAGGGCCATGGGACTGATGGAGGGAGAGGAAGGCCAGGGAGACGGCTACGGTGCTGGGTAGGTACTGTTGGAAGGCTGCATATCGGGGGCCACTCCTGGGGTAAACACTTCAGGGTAAAGAGTTTGTGGTTGAGAGTTTGGGAACTGGACAGATTGTTGTGACTCAGCTGTGTGGTAAAGGTGGAGAAACTGGAGACACGGCAACAAACTTTAAAGTTTTTATATATTTTTTGCTTTATCAGTTTTAGTATTCTTATGTGAAGCATTTAGTAGCTTTGAGTAAATACATGCAAATAAAGAAAGCAGTAGTAATTGCTACTACTACTACTAGTTATTATTATTATAAAGGATGAAGATTTAGATGAGGCTTTGAAAATGTTTGGGTGAACCAGGTTGAACAGCTAAGAACTGCAGTAAAAGGTTTCATATTGAGTAAATGCTCCTAACGGGTGTTAGGTGTTAAAGTTATGGACTTTGTAAAGGCTTGTAGATGGGGTAAGCGGTTGGGAGAGAGGAATAAAAGAGTGGAAATGTGGTGATATTTTTGGACAATGATACAAGTTCATGAGTGGGAGAGAGGCTCGTGTTTGAGGGTACTGTAGTTTGGAGTGAGGCAAACAGATTCAGGGTAACAATACTGGCATGAGCTATAAGGTTCACATCCAAGTAAAAGTTTGGGTATAGGGTAAAATACTGGTACTGGGAAAATGGTTAAATCTAAAAATGAAAATTAGGTGAATGATTAGGAACTGAGAAAAGAGTTGGGACTGGGTTAAAGCTTGTTACTGGGGTAAAAGGTTTTAGGAGGCATTTAAAAAGTAGGAATTGGGGAAAAAGGTTGGGACTATGGAGAAACGTTTGTAATAGGGTAAATGAGATATAACTCAGGGTAAGTAGTTAGCAGTGAGTTAAACAATTGTGATTATTGTAAAAGTCATGGACTGGGTGAAATATTCAAACCAAGGTGACGGAGAATCAGATAAATTTGGGAATGAGGCTTCATGTGATAAAGACTCCTAACTGATTAAATGCCATTAAATGATTGGGAATTCAATTAACAGGAGGGACAAAAGTCAAAGGTAAAGCCTTGTATCTGGTGTAAAAGGTTGTGAGTGGGATAAAAATAGAAATGGAGAAAAACTTTGGCAATGGGGTGAAGGATTATAATTGAGGATAAACTGTTGGGGATTGGGGTAAAAAGTTAGGACCAAAGTATAAATTTGGGGCTGGGATGAAAGTTTAGAAGTGGGGTAAAAGTTGTGGAATGCGAAGAGAATCTGGGAGCAGGTCAAATGTTTGGGAACAGGGTAGGACAGCTGTAAAAGTTTGGGAATGGGCTTAAATGATGGACTCAAGTGAAATGTATGAAAAGAAGTAGAAGTTTTCTTGGTTCTGTTGAAGGGATGATGGTTTGTACTTAAGGCTTTGGGGGCCAGGTTCAGTTTGCAAGATCAGCATGATGGATTGAGTCTTCTTGGTGCTCTCATAAATATTCATGAGTGGAAGGTTGTTCTGCTGAGACAGCTGTCAGTGCAACACATGCTATAATTATGAATGTGGGTGAAGACTATACATATTCATTGAGGAATTAACATTTCATGTATCATACCAAATTCAGTCATGTTCATCTGAACATAAGTAAACTTAGGTGATCCCAAAGCTGTGTCATACAAATTCGCTTCCTCTTCACAGGCCCTACTATGGTCACATGACCATGTCACCAGACATGTATCCAGCCAGTAGTCACATGATGATGTCGCCTGATGTCTATCCACCCAATGGCTACCTGTCCAGAGGGTCAAATGACCAGCATCCAGGGAACAACTACCTGCCCAGTGTCTCCTACAGCTTAGATCACCTGGACAGACTGGACTACCAGGTGATTTAATGTATTCTATTCTGTTCTATTGTGAATGAAATTCTAATTCATTTAACGGTATACTATTATATGCTGTAAAACTAGTTTCTGTCCTGATTGTTACTTTTTTTTTCCAGGGTCCAGAATCATTGCCCTACCAACCCAACTCAGAGAGCTGTCTGATTGGCTGCTACAACACAGAGGAAATGGAGCCAAAGAATTTCCCCAGACAGGTAGCTCACTTGAGATATTTGTATCCCCACCGTGTTATTTCTCAGCAACACCTCAATCAACTGTCTCTCTCTCAGTCATTCCCTTTTCTCTTATCCTGTCTCTATTTTTGGCTGGACCGCAACAGCGATGCCAGCCCCACACATGCGGTTGTCTGTGGGTGACTGAGTGAGTGAGTGATGAAGTTACACCATTGACACTCGGACGGCTGAATGTTGGAGTTTCCCCATTGGCCATTGCTCTTCTAAAATGAATCAGCGTGAACAGTTTTCTACTACGTCATCGGGGGTGTTTACAGCGCTTCCACTCATAACCCTATTCACACGGGACAAGTATTACCAGGGGATCTCATGTGATTTAGAAATTAACCCCCCCTACATTTGTGTTTCATGCGTCGCATTCATACGTGGATAAGCAAAGTCCGTATTATACTCAAATTTACTGACATTGTCCCCCTGACACCGCTGTCAACAGCTGGCAGGAGAGACACTCTGCGGTGCGTTTGAATTTTATAACTGAATTAAATACCGGGACGCAAAGTATGTATTTCTTTTGATGTTTTCACATCACAAACAATGAACAGCAGCATTAAAATATGAATCTTGCAGTTAAAACACAAGACTCGTGTATTCTGCCGTATCAGTTTAGTGTAGGTACGCTTGCTGTAACTGCAGTAACTGGACAGAGATGAGCCTCTGAATTTGCATCCAATGCTGTCAAAACTTTCATCTATAATTTCCACTGCAGCCTCCAGATGAATAATTTAATATCCAGGAATTCACATTATAGACACGACCACTGACTATCCCTGTAACAAACTGGCCACAGTTTTGCACACCCATACACGGTCCAGCCATATACTAAGTTTTGACCTAGTCTTGTTTTTATTTATTTATGTAGATAATTTATCCTGGTAGAGTTTGCACGTACCTCTACTGATTGGGTGTATTCTTTGTACCTGTATAATATTGGACTTTCTAAAAGAATAATTCAAAGTTTCTTTCTCTCCAGTCTGACTATCGTCCTCCCTGGCGGCCTGATCGTCCTCTCGGCTACCTTCCCCTCAGCGAGCTCGACAGCGGGCTGGGATGTGGCCCCGACAGCCCACACCACCGAGTGGCGCTCTCTGAAGCCGAAACAGACGCCATGTCATCACTGCCGGGCCACACCCCCTCTTCTCAAGGTTCCTCTTCTTCCTCTGAGTCCCTGATCTCCTCTGAGCCCAGCGACTCAGGTTTCCACAGTGTCAGCACCGGGGAGCACAGACGGCTGCATAAGATTCACGGGAGCCACGCGCACCGGCAAACTCACCACCTGCGCTCAGGCCATTCCCCTCGAGAGCAGAGAGGACGCTGGGATTTGGAGTCCATCCCTGAGACAACTCTGATGACCCACCCTGGAGCTCCGCAGTCATCCCGCTGCACTGTGGGTAACAGCACCACCACAACAGTTCACTTCCACAGAGCTGAGAGGAGTCCGACCTTACCACGCCACCGCTCGCCGCCATCCCCCTCCATTGGTTAGTAAACCTTTATGAAAAAATGGATAAAATCTCCATAAACTATCCATCTAATGCCATAGTCAGTAGAGGGTATCTTAGAACTAGATATTGAACTGGATAGTAATTGTAATTGTTGTGATCTTATCTGTGTAAAAGTCTGTGAATATTTTGTGTTTATGCTTACTCACTCAATTATATGAGAGTATGGAAATATACAGTGCAGGTGTTGTTATCAACCACAACAAGGCAAGTATTAAATTCCTCTGCAAAGCTCTGTAAACACTGAACCACTTCCCTGAGCATGGTTAGTGTGATCTGTACGGAGCTACTCTGAAGAGACTGACACCAACATAGTCGGTGATCACACTGGACTCCGAAAAGAAAGGTGTACCATGATGCTTTTTCTCCCTGCAGCTATAGTCCCAATCACACTGAGGCATTTTTTATGCAGCCAGAGGTGTGTTGCTGTTGCTAAGCAACACATGATAAGCACCAGTGGCGGCTGGTGATTTTTTTTTTAAGCAACAATAAGGTACTGCCAATCAATGAATTTGAACTTTATTTGGGTATGTGAACACCATCAAACCTACACAAAGCAATATTTAAACAAAAACAAAAACATATGACTCATATTCCAGTAAGAAATGGCAACAAGTAGCAGAGATAACGCTAACACAGACTACCCAAAGTTAGTTTTACAGGTAGTGAAAAAGTAGCTGAATATGTCCCAAACATCAACCAGCAGCACAAAAGCACAGAAGCTCCCCCTCACACAAGTAACGTTAGCATAAAACAATGAAGAAACATTAGCACATAAACAATAAAATAACATTAGCATTAAAAAACAATTAAGTAATGTTAGCATGAAAACAAAGTAATATTAGCATAAAAAAAACAATAAAGTAACGTTAGCATGAAAACAAAGTAATATTAGCATAAAAAACAATAAAGTAACATTAGCATGAAAACAATATAGTAACGGTAGCTGAAAACAATTAAGTAACGTTAGCATCAAAACAAAGTAATGTTAGCAACAAAACAATAAAGTAATGTTAATATGAAAACTATAAAGTAACATTAGCATATAATTCCTACTGTTGGACCGTTGTACATGACAGATGTTCTTAACATTCATAACATTAGCGCTCTGAAAACACTGAAAATCCGCCTGCACACATCTCACTGGTGACATTACAGAAACACGTGTGTCTATAGGCTACCAATAAAAATGGGCATATCCAGGAAACAGAGAGCTGCAGAAAATCTGAAGCCACCAGTTATAGAGCAACATCAGGTCACCTGCTTGCCAAAAGTAAGACGCCCCTCACACAGGAAGTGTACATATTCACACAGAAATGAACCAAATACAATTTGAAAACACATTTTTAATAAATGCTGGCATGATAACGAGACACAGAGTATGAATAAACATTTTTTATTTCATAGTTATTTCGTAATATATAATGAATTTATGTTTAACATGTTTTAATAGCCTTTCTTCCCTAGATGATGGGAACTGAGGCAGTGCCCCACATTAACCAGCCACCACTGATAAGCACATGACAGAAGTTATATTCAAGCAATCAAAAACAAATCCATAACAGACAAATAAATCTAAAACTTACCTGAAACTTAAAGTGCATCCCTAAACTTCTTCTGAGATGTCTGAGATCAAATGGCTCCAGCTAGGCCTTCTATTCTTATGGTTGATGTTTCCATTGTGCAGGCTCAGCCTGTGCTCTCCTAACCGAACAGCACAGTCAAAGTCAGGATTATGTAGAGTGTTCATCCACTCAGACTTGAACTCCAGGGTGTTTATGTATATAATCATGCAATAACCAAAACCTTTACATGCAAACATAAATTAGCATTGACCAGTGCAATCCATTAATGGCCATTGTGTCCCTTCAAAGAAGATGATAGGTACTTTGATCAAGATCGAGCTCTATTGCAGTGGTACCCAACCTGAGGATCGGGACCCCCGCTAGGGATCACTGGATTAATCTAAGGGATCGCAAGGTGCTAACACAGGATAGAACAACAGAAAAAACATACAGTACCAGTCAAAAGCTTGGACACACCGTTTCATTCAAGGGAATTGAAAGTTGTGCCTTCTGTTGATTGGTATTGTATTTCTGACACATATTTTTTTGTTTTCAGGTTGCCTTAAATGTTTGCTTTATTTATTGTGAATCACTTTATTTTATCTCCTAAAGTTTCTGAAAGTTATACAAAACAAAATAAGTCCCCTTTCATTTAAATGGTAGATAATGCAACATCTGACGAGGGGTCCCAGGTAGACCTTGCTTTATTTTAAGGGGTCACAAGCCAAAAAGGTTGAGAACCACTGCTCTACTGTCTGGTATTGACTGCTCTATACAACAATCACCAAGGAGTGGTTTGAGGCACATTCAGGTGAGATAACATTAAGAAACTGGCACCACAATCCTGTGACAAACCTTTTGGACACCTTTGGGATGAATATGAATGCAGTGTTCATGGGATAGAGAGTCTTCCAATTACCCCAGGGCAGTTGAATGAAGCACCAATGTCTTTTTGTTGTCTTGTTTAACACCAAGAAGCTACAGGTCCCTTGTTGAGTCAGCTAATGGTGGTCCAAAATGGTACTGAACAGGGGCTTGTACATTTCACTGTACTGAGTGTAGAGTTGTCCCAAGAGGTTTAAGGGCATGATAGCTACAGACATTTAAACACTTACAGATGTAATCTAAGACTCAGGGCCTGATTTCCTCTTCGTGTCTGCAGGTTGTCGTACTGAGCCCTGCCAGCGGAGGGCACTATGGTTGGAGCAGCAGCAGGGAGGAGGCGGAACCATAGAGGCTCCAGGGCGGAGTCAAACAATAACAGATTTGAGTGAAGGACAACGCCGTCGTAGGGCGAGTCACCCCAACATGCCTGATCCAGACAGACTGCTGAACAGCCAGCCAGGTGCAGCCAGCAACACGCTGGGGCCGAGGAGCAGGGCCAGTTATCCCAGTAACTGTCACCCCACCGGTCCCCTCAGCAGTCATCTCAGCATAGACAGAACCAGTCTGAGCAATCATCAGAATGCAATGAGGAGCAGCCAGGGCACCAGCCGGAGCAGAGAGGAGGACTCTCTCTCTAAGAGTCCTGGCTCGGGCTCCAGCGGAGCGTCAGACTGGCGAGGCTTTCAGACTCTCGGGAATCGCACCGGCAACCCTAAAGGTTCCTCTGTTCCGTTCTACAGCACACTGGGAGCCCCGCAACGGAGCCCGTGCTCTCCACCCTCTCCCCGCTCCAGGCTGTCCAATCAGAAGTCAGTCAGGAACCAGCTGCTAAGAGCCCGAGCTTACCGATTGGCCAGGGAGCGCAGCGAGGTCACAACAGATGAGGAGGTGCGAGGAGAGGGGGAGAGAGAGGGTGATGATGAAGGGGAGGATGGACGATGGGCCGGGCGGTACTGGAACCGGACCGAGAGGAGACGCCACCTGGCGTTGTCGCGGCAACACAGAGAGAGGCGAGGAGCAGGGGAGGAGCAGGCAGGCGGAGTTCAAGGGTCGTTGTCGTCTCAGACGGTGCTGGAGCTGAGCCACATGAAGCAGAACCGGCTGAGAAACAGCAAGCTGCTCGATGATTGGACAACTGTGGAGGAGCTGCTAACTCATGGGACAAGAGTGGAGACGGACAGTCAGCTCTGTCCCAGTCCTCTGCTGTCCGTTACTACTGTCTGATGGGAAAGGACACCGCTGTTCGATAGAAACCAATGGTCCGACACTCAGGTCCAGATTCAGTAAAGATTTGTGTGGTGAAAAGTGTAAAGTCCAGTTCTAAAATTAGTTAATGACAGAACACAATAACTAGTGAAATTGCAATGCATCTATCAATTATACATTTTTATTCTTTATTCGGATCACTATCAACTTTACCAAAGTTGTCGTTAGTCTTCCTTTACAGTGTATAAATTAAATTACACTATTTTGTAGGGTTGCAACCAATGATTAATTTTATTATTAATTATTCTGTCAATTATTTTTTCGATTAATCGATTAGTTGTTTGGTCCAAAAAATGTTGATCAGTGTTTCCCAAAGTCCAACATGACGTCCACAAATGTCTTGTTTTGGTCACAACCGAAAGATATTCAGTTTACTGTGGAGACTAAAGAAACCAGAAAATATTCACATTTGGACATTTGTCAAAATGATTAATCAATTATCAAAACAGCTAGCAATTGTTTTAATAGTTGGCAACTCATCGATTAATCGACTAATTGTTGACTAATCGTTGCAGCGCTACTATTCTTTGAAGACAAAGCTATATGTATCAAGGACACACCCAATTAGCAACACTTAGCAAGACGGCTCCCAGTGGATATTGCTGTAAATCAATAATCTTTTATAGAGAAGTATTAAGACTTAGAGCAAACAGAAAGAAACATTCAGGCAACAACATGAAGTGGGTTTTATAGCTACAGCAGTTAATGTCATAGTCTCATAATGACTTTAGATGTAATCTTGTTTACTTTCAGTCCTCAAAGCTTCTCCATCACAGTTTACAGACATTATGAACCAAACATACCAATTGAATAAAAGAGTCTCGTACTGAGAGACTGAAAAGGGCTCGTTAATTAGCTCACAAGCTTACTCACGAGTCTGTGAGCTCTCTTGCTTGGTTAGCTTACGGTAGCGGGTAAGCAGGATAGCTAGTGGGGACAAACAGCAGTCAGACAACCAAAAACATTTAAGAAACAAGTCAGACAATCAAGCAATAAACTTTCTGAAATGACAAGAGCTTGTTGGCGGTTGGTATGAGCCTGAAAGACTCAACTATACAGCCTGTCTGCTGCTGAAGAACCAAAACTTTGAGCTAAAAGAGCCTAAAAGCTGCAGAGTGAGTTTGGCAATACTAGCATCTCTTTGTGACTGCAAAGACTTTTATGCAATTTTAAAACTAGCATATAGTAAGTAAGCGAGGAAAACTATTTATATATAGCACCTTTTTTAACACAGGTTACAAAGTGCTTTACATTGACATTGGGACACAAAAACCATAAAAGACACATTCAAGAACACATACAGACACCACACACATACGAGCACAGCAAGCATACAGTCATCACCCAGAGCACACACTTGAATTTATTGAATGTTATGAAAAAGCCATTCTAAAAAAGTAGATTTTCAAGTGTTTTTTGAAACAGTCAACAGACTCAGCTGATCTGATGGAAGTGGGGAGATTGTTCCAAAGTCTGGGTGCAGCAAAAGCACAGTCGCTTTTGGTGTTTTAGTTTGGCACGTGGTACGGCCAACAAGTTTTGGTTGGAAGACCTAAGTGACCGCTTGCTAATATAAGGGCTTAGTAGCTCGGAAATATAGGCAGGAGATAAACCATGTAAGGCTTTATAAGTGATTAAAAGAATCTTGAAATCCATCCTGAGCTTCACTGGTAGCCGATGTAGTAAAACAGGAGTGATGAGAGATCTACGGTCAGTCCAAGTTAATAACCCAGCTGCTGCAGCTTAAAGCCCTTACAGGACTTTACTTCAAAACCAACATGGACACAGACAGAACAGACAGCAGGACAGACAAGACAGACAGCAGGACAGACAGAAGAACAGACAGAAGGACAGACAAGACAGACAGCAGGACAGACAGAAGAACAGACAGAAGGACAGACAGGACAGACAGAAGGACAGACAGAAGGACAGAAGGACAGACAGAAGGACAGACAGCAGGACAGACAGAAGGACAGACAGAAGGACAGACAGAGGCCGTGCATGTGTTTATGGGTGACGTCAGATGTTTCACACATGGTCAAACATTTTGGGCTGCATGTGGACGTCTACACATGTCCACACGTCCACCTGGACGCTCACGATCAGCATCATACAGACCAACACGCTGAACGTACAATTTAAGCTTCAGTAGAACTTTAATTGACAAAATACAGTTGAATTGGCCTCACAACACTATCGTAGTGAATCTGGACCTCCGTCTGATCGGAGATTCTGACGTATTTTAATGTGTCAGACATCTGTTAACATCTGAAGAACTGAAAGTCAGGTAAATGTGGCCAAATCTAATACTGGGACTCAGGAGGAAAATTACCAACATGCTCTCCAGGCAAAAGTCTGAAATTAACATGAAGCATAAATAAATATGACAATCCTACCAACCCTGAAGAGACTGATTCCATCTGAACCAACTCTACTGTCTGACCAGAACCTCTGATCCAACTCTCCCTACGGACATTCATTTCTGCAGTTTTGAACAAATGAAAGGACTTCAAACTGCAGTGTTAACACTCACTGGGTGGACTGGTCGGATTCTTCACACACCAGACCGCCTGTGACTGGTTTGAAATATCACACGATTGGTTGTGTTGCCTTGTGGAAACGTGTCTCCAATCTTTTTTTTCTGGTTCACTGCCTTTGTTTCCGTCTGTGTGCCATAAAATGTCACGGTCGACTCTTCAAAATGACCAAAACTATCGAGAGGCTCTGCTCGCTGAACGCTTTGTTGGAGCATTTCTGCACCTTTATGATCAAACCGCCTCTAAATCCTCTGAGATGCTGTTTCACCACACTGTTGTTCTTTCTCCAGTTTCTCTTTACCACTTAAAAATCTCCACGTGCTCACAGGTCTGGAGTGTAAATAAAAGAGAAGCCACGAGTGCTCATAAGTCTCCATGCGGCACTGAGTGCAACTGAGTTTCCATTTTGGAAAAGTTAGTCCTGCATTCTGTTGCATTTACTGATTATAGCTGCTTGAAGATGATTTCTATCTTTGTTTAGCACATAACGTTTGGTCTGTTGTGACCTATGCCAAAAATCAGAATCACTAGATTCTATATCGTAAAAAGAAAAGCTCAAATTTTGTGAAATAAGCTTTTCACTTCACTTTAAATTCACTTTCTTGCTTAGAGTAGATGAGAAGATATGATACAGCTATAATTTTTGTCTGTTAAATATGAAGCTACAGCCAGGAGGTGGTTAGCTTAGCGCAAAGACCAGAAGCAGGAGGAAACTGTTAGAAATATTCCAGCATATAAAACCACAATTTATTATTTTTATGGATTTGAGAAGTTGACATTTGGAGTAAAGAAGGAGAAAAAGAAGTGAAATCCTGCTACTATAGTTTGTTTACGTAGCCTCCGGAGCCGGAGGAAGCTTCCTGAAAGCTGACCAATCAGAACAGAGTGGGCTCATCAGGAGGCGGGGCCTTAAAGAGACAGGAGTTAAAACGGCCTGTTTCAGACAGAGGCTGAACTGAGGGGCTGCATAAAGGACCAGTAGAAGATCAATAAGGAGTTTTAATATGGTAGGTGGATATTTTTAACTCGACAGAGCCATGCTAGCCGTTTCCACAAGCTTCCAGTCTTTTTCTAAGAAAGCTAACATCTAGTGTAGTTTCATATTTGATGCACAGATATGAGAGTGGTATCATTCTCGCACACTTACTGTATTTAATCAGGACAGCGTTTCAAATAAGTGTGAAGGCGTTACTTTTCTAATAGCCTCGCACAAACGTGATGTGCTTATAATTCGTATCTCGTATCTTTCTTCTCATTTTCAGCAAGAAAGCAAATTGTGCTTTTTTTACCTAAAATGTTGAGCTTCTCTTAATACGTTTCATTTCTTCACAGTTGTTGTGGAAACACAATATCGCCATCTAAAGCAGGTACATATCACTACATTTAAAGTTTAGTTAGAAGAAGAGAAGAATTAGATATCAGCAGCAAATTCAACCAAATGAAGGTACTTTATTTAAGGATGTTTTTATCCAGCCTGTCAGACTCTCAGTGATTCACTTCAGGTAGTTTTAAATTGAGTTTGTCATCTGATTCGTCGTGTGAACAGTGGAGGAGTAACGGACAACTGTTCGTTACACTGGTGATAGATCTGCTATCTTGTCACATGGGCTGCTATAATAACAATAATAATAATAATAATAATATGATTACAGGTACCTTTGGAAGATATGGATGGAGGGATATTTTTGGTGGATTAATCTAAAAAAAAAAAAAAAAGTTAATCAGGGTTAAATGTTATGATGTAATAATGTGTCAAATACTGAAACTGTTCAATGCAATTTTGTTAAATATAAGGAAATGCCCATTTATTTTCATATTCTGTTGGGGTTTTGAGGAAATATAAGATATCCTGAAGTGTGTGTGTGTGTGTGTGTGTGTGTGTGTGTGTGTGTGGCCATGCAAGAAAGAGAATATAAAGTTTGATACTAACTTGATAGTAGTGTTTAGCCAAAAAATATTGTGTAATTTTGGTTTGTGGACGATCTACATTGTATGATGTAAAAGTATATTTTATAATCATATTAATTTTTTATATATTATATCCTTTATTTTGCCTTGAGTGGATTACTTCTGCTTCTCACCAATGTCCTGCTATGCTACTGTATGTACAGTATGTAGATGTTAGTGTACAATCAACTGTTAGCAAATAAGCTTTATTATTACAGTCTGAACCTAGCATGCTAACTCCTGATTAGCATAGAACAAACATGTCAACATTTGCCCAAAATGTCATAAGTGCTGAAGTCACATTCTGGACTTTTACTTAACATAACGGAGATAAATAAGTCTGATCAGTCAGAGCAGCAGGTTACTAGCAGCTGAATTTGATTGATAAAGACGAGGAACTGGGTTAAAAATGCTTCATTAAGCAGCTAACTGAGCGCAGCTAGCTTCAGTCTGTTGCTCTGACAGAAGCTCTGAGTCTCAGAAATCCTCCCACACTGAAGAGAACTGCTGGAGAAAAGAAAAAAATAAGGTTTTAAGACATTTTGTGACTGATTCTCCAAACATTTAATGAGATTTTGCCAACTTCTTCTAAACTTGTGTCCTGTTTTGATTCACCTGAAAGGAAACGTTCAACATTTTGGGAAATGTGCTTATAGAGAGATGTCCTGATGTCATTAGCTTCTGTAACTCAATGAGATACTTTTATTTGTATAGTGTATTAAAGCAAAAGAAAAACACAAGAACAGCCGAATACAAGCACACAGTTAAAGATCAGCTCAAAGAAATTTACAAATGAATCATCCAAAATAAGTGAAACTAATAAAATAAACTTAAAATCAGCAGGACAGAGCTGTATTATTTAAACAAATAAGACTAGCTGCATCACCTTTGACCTCAGAGCCGAACGCCGCCCATCACTGAGTTCACTGATGTCGTCTGTTTGTAAAGTCTTTAAAATGCATTCTAAAAGAAACTGGTAACCAGTGCAAAGAGGCTGAAACTGGGAAGAGCTCTGAAGCAGGTCGACAAGATGTTACAACAGTTCAAGTTTGAGGAAATAAAACCATGAATATGTCAACTCACCTGAGTTGGTAAAAACATGATTGTTCCAGGTTTTTTTTGTTTGTTGTCCAAAGTTCATTCAGCAAAAAATAAAAAATAGTTTCTGGAGTTTAAAATATCTTTCGTTAATGACGCCCAAAAAACAGAAACCGCCCCAACAATCAGAAAGCCTTTTAGCTTTACCTCCGTCTGCTGAAACACTGAAACACTACTGCACTTCTTTATAAATGTTCTATTTTACTTCATAACTTCTATGTTTTAACTTTGTTTTTATTTTATTATTATTATTTTTCAGTATGTTTTCTATTTTATGTGTCAGCGGGTTTTATTTTCCATATTATGCATCCTATGTATTCACTTTATATTATTTTATATTATTTGTATTATTTGTATTATCAGGTGGGTTTTATTTTCCATCTTAAGTACATTTACATGTTTTTTTTATCTTCATTTGATATCTTTTAGGTCTTTTTTGATGTGTGTAATTTCCTTTTTGTTTTAAAAAACTTTGAGCTGCTTTTTTTTTTTTTTTTACAAATAAAGTTGTTATTATCAACAAAGGGCTCGAGCTAATGGGGAAAATGTGCTCATTAAATTGAAATATTGAACAAACAACATCATTAGATCATTTGTTGTTGAGACGTGTAAAGCGAACCACCAGACAAACTGCTGAATGTTTGTTCCAACCTGTATTTTACTTATTTGTGTTTTTTTTTACAAATGATTTTCTGGAAAAGGTTCGAGAGGAATACTGGTTGTAATTCAGCTCTTTATTCGCTCTGTCTCAACAAAACGGAGAGACGTTAAGATACATGTACATCAGTCTCATGTCTGTGTGTCGGGACATGGTTAGCATAGCTTAGCATAAAGACTGAAAGCAGTGGGAAACAGCTAGCCTGGCTCTGCTAACACCTGTAAAGCTCACTGATTAACATCTATATCTGGTTATATACACCGTCTATACTACAGTGTGTGAGAATAGAAGAGAAAAAGCATATTTTCCAAAGTGTTGAACTTTTTGTTTAAGGAGGTTATCGGAGAGTCTTCTCACGTTTTCCTTCTTGAGGATTAAAACTTAGATTACAAAGTTTTTAAAAAAGTTTTTCTTTCTTTTTTCACTCTTCTCTCTCGGAGTAAAAGTTAGTATTTGAGGTTTTGTTTTTCCAGGTTTTTTGGGAGTCCAGTCCTGGATGGAGTCTGGACTGCTGGTCTTGTGTACATCTGCGCTGTAACGTCTTGTGCTCCAGTTTGAGTCAGTATGATGTCAGTAAGGGAGGTTATGAGTGTGTGTGTGTGTGTGTGTGTGTGTGTGTGTGTGTGTGTGTGTGTGTGTGTGTGATGAGCTCATGATGAGACAGGAAGCGTCGAGTGACTGGTTTGACGAGGTTTTATGTATTTCTGTTTTCATGCACCCTGTGACCTCACAACTGTACATGAGATGTGAATCATGACGTGCGTGAAACTGTCGTCTCTGAGTGGCAGCGAGAGAGACGTCTGATGGATCTCGTCACCCAGAACTCGTGTAAAAACAACGTCAGTAAACTGTGAACATTGAAACACATCTGCTGTTGAGTTTAACTTTCTGTGACTACGTTTCCCCCCACAATGCATTTCTTTGTTAGACCCTACAGCAACATCTTTTTCTTTTAAAAACTCCTCTTTGTAACACAAAAACCTTCTGGTGAGACTTTGTAGTCTGGAATAAACCCTGATGACATCACTGTGACATCATCAGGGGGTATATTAACCGCCGCATGACGGGTAAAAATCAGAGGAAAGACCCTTTAAAAGACTCTTTACACATTAATATTAGTGACTAAAGCGATTATATAATTATTAATAATGAAGTGAAATCATCATTTTTAAACCACACTTGCAGTTTCATTTATTTCAATGAACTGAGTTTCTATTATTATTAATTATTAAATACAGATAACAGTTTTACATGTTGATTATTCCACTAACACTTTATTTTACAACTCCTTTAATTTTACTCTAATATCCTGGAAAAAGTAATTTGAAGGTATTTAACAGTTAATTCTCATTTTCTGTGATGTCAGTAAGACTTTATTTTAATGATCTGTAATGTCTTCCTTAGTTTTCTTAAATTTGGTAACTAATTATAGAGAAAATTCTACATTTACTGTTGGAAACATGAATCCTGCTCCGTGCTGAACTGTGTCGACCGCTGAGCTGCTTTGCATTCATTACAGACTGTCGGTCCTCAGCCTCGTTATTTACTGTATAATTTACCAAATTACATCGTTTATTTCCAGGAAACTCATCAGGAAATTATTTGGACATTTTGGGAGATTTCTAAAATGTTTGTTTCTATTCGTTGTGACGAAACAAAAACTATGCAGTGAAGTCATTTTAGGATTAAAGTTTAGTATTAATTGCTGATTCATCATCTCGGCCCTGATATGGAGACAAACAGGGACGAGACGCTCGGCTGCACAGAGTTTATAAATCCAGTGTGAGAGGACAGCTGGCTCCCAGAATATTGCCTAATGCAGCTTTTGGGGAATCAAAGCATGATGGGAAAACACAGACACACATGTGTGCTGTCTCCGTTCAGTCTGCACGTCTGAGAACTTTAAAACTAGACTGAACTTGATCCTCCTCGTCTGAAGGTAAAGTAAACAGACTGTGATACAGACGACTGGTGTAGCAGCTTAATGTGAACCTTCGTTATCAAATCCTGCAGCAGTGATGATGATAATAACTGTAATTGTACATTAATTCAGCCTTTTGTACGATTGATAATTCTTAAACACCAAAATACACAATAATTTCAACCTACAAGGTGAAATGTAACTTAATCTATATACATGTCCCACTGCGTCTATTTCACGTCACCGTATCTGACCAATCATCTTTCTTCCTGTTCTTTAAGTATCGTTGCCGTTCTCCCCGTCAGCGCCGTGACCTCCGTGATCCACCAGCAGGACCCGTCTATCTCCTGCCTTCATGTGGACTTTGTGAAGATTCTGCACATCGATGGAGTCGCTAACATCAATAAATATCATGATGCACTTCCGCCTGATCTCTCCTTATTGAAATGTTTAAAAATATGAATGAAAGCGACGCCTTAAAATTTCATGTTAAGTCAACAAATACATATAATTCCTCTAACGCCACCAAAAATGATCTTGACTAAATATTACATGTTGTATAAACTCCAGCCTTCGTTTGGTGGATTCACATCCGTTAATCCTTCAAATTACTCAGTTTGAGGTTATAAATCTAATTCTGATTTTGGTGACATTTTGGTTTTCATTGATATTTTCTTCATTTGAAGCTTTGGACAGTCTGGATTTGGTGAAATGAAGCAATGCGTCTTAGTTTATTAAAACGTAGTAGTTGCTGTTCAACAGTCAATAAATAATTGTCATTTAACCCTTTCATGCATAGTGGTCACTACAGCGGACAGCTGTTCAAAAGCCGTTTTCTTATATATGCACAGGGTTTTAATGGTATAGTTGCACATCAGCCAACACAGTGGACTCTAGTGTGTCGTCCCAGACGCTGCCATCCATTGGCCGGCCTTTGTAAGTGCAACACAAATTACTCAAAACCAAGATGGCCGCCTGCCGGCTCAACAGCTCAGGAATATCTTGCCGATCCTTCTATAGTAACAGACCCTTGCAGGTAAATAAAATTATGTAACATCAAATAACAACTAAGGAGTAATACAATTGTTAAAATTGATTTTATGTTGGGAGAAAATGACAATTAATCATCTGTTCACTAAGTTGGACAAACTCCTTGAAAAACACGTTTTTTTTTTTTTCATGCCTAAAGAGGAATAAAAACACTAGAATAAAAATCCTGACTGAAGTTATCATAATTCATGCATGAAAGGGTTAAGGAGTTGGTCCTGTACTCATTTATTGAAATTTAAATGTGGTTTGAAAGTTTACAGCATTATATGAATAACTGTGATCCAATTTACTGCAAAATGTCTGGTGCAGTAAAACGACTGTATTTTATTTTACAGTTACGTACAGCTACTGTAAAAGTAGATACACTACCATTAAATTACTGTTTCATTTTACAATTGCAATTACAGTACATTTACTGTAATTTATTTTACAGTAAGTTACTTGTCAATTACTGCCAGTTAATTACTGTAAAAATTACAGTACATTACAAATATTACAAATTAAGTTAATTAAATTAATGACACATGTGAGGAAACAGCTGTGAACGCTGACTGACAGCTCTTGAGTTTGGATTTTCCACTGACAGCCATGTCGGCTCTTCAGTGCTGCTCTGTGACCGTTGCTATAGCAACCGGTGTTTCTACAGCAGCTGATCTCTCAGCTCTTGGCCTTGTCACCATGGTGATGTTTTGTGGAGGACGACGGGGGGGCTTATTTACGGCTATAACCCTCGTCAGCTGTGCAGAGAGAGAGAAGCAGCAGCATTAAAAACCACCTGGACCGACTCTGAGTGCAGGATGAGACTCCATCTGCACCACTCAGTGACGTTTCATCACCGTGCAGCTGTCAGAGTGAGTCACACCTGTGGAAAACAATACATACCATATATCTCAGAATCTATTTTCATGCTGTAATAAAACACTGAACTCAACACAGTCTCCTGTTGCAGGGATTTAAAAAAAAAAAAAAAAAAAAAAAAATCTTATGACTGAAAATTAGTTCAAGTCATTTTCACCATCTGCAGTTTGTAAAATATGTTACAGGTTATATTGACGTCTGCTAAACAAATAACAGAATATGTTAATTAATGAGATTTCAGCACCACTACACACAAACATTGCTGCTGTTCGGGTTCGGGGTATTTTGTTATTTTGGTGTTATTCTAACGTCGACTTGTGGAGGCAGCTGACTTGTGCCAGTCAACTGAGATTTGATTCATTGATCTAATTCAGTTCAATTCAATTGAATTTTATTTATAAAGCACCAAATCACAACAGAAGTCATCAGGACACTTTTTAATAGTCTACATAGTGGTTCTATATTATCATACATATTATTGTTATATTGTCAAGTAATGACAATATAATTAATTAGTAGCCTGAGAGAGAAGGTCCAATCTTAAAGCAACAGTAGGACTATTAGTATCAGGCTACATAAAGAACTGATAGTAGACAATCAGTGGCTGTGACACAATTTACAAGCTGATTTCGCCTAAATAAAAGATTATGCCACTATAGCCTGGAGTCAACCATGTCGACATAGAGAGACTATTCATTATCAGCATTCTAGTTACAGCACAACAGACGGATTAGGCATCTGAGAATATTGATTATAGCCTGACGAGAAATATAGACTCACTATAATTTGGAGGTCATGGAGAAAAGGTGCAAAGAGATGAAATTGATGGAGGATCTGAGTCTCCTGCATTACAACACAATGGTAAAAAATACACTGGGGGGGGGGATAAGTATTCAACATGTCAGCTTGTTTTTCATTAAACATATTTCCAGTGCAGTGACTCATGAAATAAAGACCAAACATTGGTCAGTAAAGCTAAAGAAATCTTAACAGTCTGATCAATAAAAAAGTTATGTGCATTAAATTGGAATGACAGGAAAAAGCTCTGAATCAGGTGATTCCACTAATTAGTCCTCTTACCTGTGTTAATTACAATCAGCTGGTTAGTGCATGTGGCTGTTAGCGCTTCCACTCCTTTAAAAAGGTTTAACAAACTGTCACATATCCATCTCATGATGATTAGAGGCAAAGAGTGAGACTGTTGAGCAGCCGACTGATTCCTCTACTCCCATAAGCACCACTGGGACCATTAACACTCCACCATCAACCGGCCACGCAGAGGAGCTCCTCCTAATATTGTTGACCAGGCAGGAAGAAAATTAGTCAGAAAGTAGCCAAAGATCCAAGAACCACTCAAAAAGAGCTTCAGAAAGACCTGGACCACCATGGTCTCCATGCACCATTAGTACCAGTAAGACTCCAGTACTGAAGATCTGGAGATGCCTGCAGATTACTGGAAGAATGTGATGTGGCTCTAACACTACGCGCCATGTTTGGGGGAGAAATGGCAGTGAAGTTTGGAGGTGGAAGTATTATGGTATGGAGCTGTTTCTCCTCTCACGGTACCAGTAGAGTCCAAACTGCTGAAGGGAAGATGGATGGAGTCACTGTGAGGAAGAGACGCAGCTGGACCTTCCAACAGAACAACGATCCAAAACACACTGCAGAGACTCAACTGGTTCCAGAGAGAGAACATAAAGGCCCAATCAATCACCCAACTAGAACCCAGTAGAGCATTTATGGAGGGAACTGGAGATAAAGAGTCTTCAACATATGAAGACTGTCTGAAGAAAGGACCCAAATCCCCCTTAAACAATGTGAGAGATTAGTTTCTTCATACAAGAAGCGTCTTGAAGCTGGTGAACATATTCTCCTGGTTGAGCACCGACCTGTGGCCCCCCAGGCACAGCGACCCGCACTGGGATCAGCTTTTCATCCTCATTTGTCATGGTGCAGGATTCCAGTTAATAACTGGTAATAAAAGAAACAGAAGCAGTCATCATAAAGAAGCCAAGTAATATGAGGCCTGAACCTTAATGTGACGTGTTTAGAACAGACAGAAGACTTCGTTAAAACTTAACTTTCAGTAAGAAATAACCACAGACTGTATAAAAACATGGACGTAGTTACCGTGACGTCACTCGTTACTGTGACGACACTCGTTGGTTTCTGAAGAGCGGTTTTGAAGCTCAAAGCGAGCCGCTCCGGCCGTCGCCATCTTGGCAGTGTGTGACGCTGTCTAACTCCCAGCCAATCAAAAATGGGCAAAGAGGCGAAACAAGCCACCTAGCGGCTGGCGGACCTGTCACTCAAAGCAGCCATGTCCTTCATTATGCAGAACTTTACGGCTTAATAAAATTTAAACGGGTGAGTTATAAAAACGTACAGTTGTCATGAAAGAGGAAATTAGCTACAGAGACCAAAACCGTTGTTTGTACCAGACTGTAAACATGTTTATTTCTGCTGTAAAGTTGGACATTTTAACATGGGGGTCTATGGGGATTGACTCAAGTGGTCGTTCAAGGAACTGCAGTTTTTGGCTTCATTTTTCAGCCCCGGAGGTTGCTGCTCGGAAATAACATTAAAATGAGACAGAATGAAAACTGACTGTAGTTGCAGATGGGGCGACTGTGAGCCCCATTATTTATTCAGAAGATTTATTGTCAGTGCTGACACGAGTAATGAAACATAGAAGTGTTGAATACTGAAGGATTTAAAGGATTTAAAGACGTATTGCAAAAAAAAAGATCTAAACAATTAAACAAACAGTTAATGCTGGGTTTTTTTTTTTTAAATGATGCCAACATAAGTTCACTATTTCTTGCTGTTGTAGATCAATTAAACATGACATCACTATAACAATAAAAAGTGTAAAAGTGTATTAAAATTTCATTAACAGACTAAATGTGTTGATTGAACTCATCAGGAATGAAAAACAGAACCAATCTCGTGTAATTTTATACAATTATAATGTGCTAATCAAATGAATTGAACAGCGAGGTCAGTATTTACAAATGTAGATAACATATCTACACATTTTATAAAGTAAAAGACGCTTTTTAAATTGGGTTCACTGAGCTGACTGAGTCACATATCTCAGTACGGCTGATGTTATGGTCGTTATGGAGCAGCTCCAGGTCGTCCACCCAGAGTCCGGTTCTGCTCGATGTTTCTTCCTGTTAAAGTGATTTTACTGGCTGCTGCTCGTGGAGGAATGTTGGGTTTCTGTATATTACAGAGTTCGGTTTAGACCTGCTCTATGTGGAAACAGCCCGGAGATAACTTCTTTTATGATTTGGTGCTTTATAAATAAAATTGACTTGACATGTACACATCTCACCATTTCAGTCCTGGATTCTCTGAGCTTCATTACTGACCTCTACAGGGTCAAAGAAAACAAAGTTGTACTACGAAACCTTTTAATATCTGTAGATTTAAAGATGCTGTTGATGGTGTCGGGAGCTTTCAGGTTGAAACTATCAAGCAGCGTTTCTCAGATCACCAATAAAACAACTAAAACAAGGATGTGAGGTAGAATGAAGACATAAAAAGCTCAGAGATTTGTTTCATTCACTTCAAGATAAATGCAAATAGAGGAGGAAGATCTGGCAGAAAGATCCCTCTTGGTGAGGAGTTCTCAGACCATCTTCTGTTCTGGAGGAGGAAGATCATTAAACCTGCAGCCAGAGAGGAAAACACACAAGGTGTCTGCAGGGAAGAGAGAGAAACAGGAAATAGTGGCAGAAGTCAGAGCGTTCGCCATCACATTTGTCTGAAAAGGTGCGTTAATATTTCTAGAAATGTCTCCACAAAGATATTCAAGAGCTTTTATTGTCACATGAACAGAAACATTGAAGGCAGTGAAGCTTCTAGTTCAGTAAATAATAAAATATTTAGTTTGTTCCAACGTCTCACTCGAGGAATCTGACAGTAAAACTGATGATGATGATGATGTGCTGAAGCAGGGCGACATCTGCTGGTGACCATGTGACATTACAGCTGTTGGACAAAAATAACAGAAGTTATAACATGCCTGACTGGGAGCCATCGTTGTTGTTTACAGCTGTGCTCTTCCTGCTTTAACGAGTCAGAATGTCTGAAATAATAATAATAATAATAATAATAATAATAATAATAATAATCTGTTGTTGAAATGACTGATGTCTTTTTCCTGTAATGTCAACTTATCATAAACCGTCAGTTGATAAAAGGTAAAACATCCTCAAAGAACGAGGTCACATCATCACAATACTGATTCTTTCATTTCTGAACACAATAACGACTTTTGGTCGACCGGCTGATTAAAAACACGTCAATGAGTGAAAAACCTTTGACGACACTGTAAGTTTCTCAGTCAGAGGTTGTTTATCTGCAGCACAACAAGCTGTAAACAGAACCACGTTCCTGCACATGCTCAGTAGCGTCTGCCGTACACAGAACTACTCTCTGGAGACTGAAAACATGATGCTGTTATTAGTCTTTGGAGCCGTTTCTAAACAAACTAACATGATGAAGGAACATGTGACCCAGTGCAGCTTTGATACAAACACGATACTGGTCAGTAGATCAGTTCATTGTTGTCAAATATAGAAAATCAGCAGAATTATTCTTTAAATGTAAAAGATAAATGATAGAATCTAACAGATTATCTCAGTGAAACCAAACTGTTCAACAGTTCAATTCAATCTTCAGTCCACTCCAACGTTCTCTAAACACCAGTCTGATGTAAAAACCAGTTTCCGTGATTCTCTGCTGTGTTGTAAAATACTGGAGAAATGAAGAAAGAAGACAGATCTGGAGTTTGTAACAGATTTATTCCATAAAATACACTTAAAAATATACTTGTATATAGCTCTATGAAGCAGCGCTGCTACACTTCAATCCACATTTAAAAAAAAAAAAGAGTCTAGACATGACGGAGAGGCTGCGTTTCCACCAGTTTCACACCAGTTTCACACCAGTTTCACACCAGTTTCACCTCGATGTCTGCAGACAGCAAACAGGTGAACGTGCTGGAGTTTGATAGAAGAAGATGATATTTGTGTCATTTTGAAATAAACAACTTTAAAAAAAAAAAAAAACATGACGGAGCTCAAACTGCATTTCAAACAGTTTCAATGATGAAAATGTCTTTCAGTAACGTGATGTAAAACCTTTAAAGTAAAAACATTTCACAAGCAGGCAGCAGTAAATGAAAAGCTGAATGTTTATAACTCACCAGAATGAAGTTACAACAAATACTCAACAATATATCTGCTATATATTACATTTTGTTTTACTATATTTGTATTCATATGTTTATAATGCAGCCTCACAGCTGTTTATAACTACATTATAGTGAGTTATAACCATTTATTAATGTTTATAAATGATTATAAATGCTAAATAAGGTTTGAGGTTTCTGTTTGTGTCTGATTAGTAGAAACATTATTTTGGGCAAATATTGAATGATTTGGGTTTTCTTGAGCAACAAATAGTGAAATATTGATATCAGAAATCAGAAAATCCACATTTTTTAAGGAGGAAATTTTGCTTCTCTTATTTGTTAATGAGGTGGAGACAAACAGGAAACACTGAGGGAAAGACCGGAGGATAAAACATCTGCGTCCCGCCGGGAGAAACGATCATCTCGGGCTGAAACACGTCATGTGACTCATGTCAGAGCATCAAACTATAAACCGGTTTCATCATTTCAACAGCAGCTACAGTTCATTGAAGCTTCGCAATGATCAGCAGAAGAAAAAATATATATTGTTTTGTAAACAAACATCTACGTCCAGCTCTCATCAGTCCAGTTACAGGAAGCAGAGAAGAAGAAGAAGAAGAAGCAGGAAGTAACAGAGCTGCGGCTGAATATAAACTGTGCAGAACGTTATATGTGTGAAGTGCTCTCAGCTGGACGCTGGAAGATATCTGAACCCAAAACAAATCAATTATCACATTTTGATGATTGATTGATGATGTGAACAGTTTCCTCCAATCAGCAGCTTGAACACTCATCGACATGATTAGTGCATAAATCTGTACATGTGCATAGTCTGTAACTATATATTGATCTAATTCATCGCTGTAGAGTTTTTCCCTGCGTGAAGGTTAATGTGCTAATAACTTTGTCTCGTCCCTTATCAATTTATTTTATTGATTCCACATCAGAAACAAAAAACCTCTTTGCTGCTGATGTAAAATCAAGTCTTCACATCTATTTTTGTCCCTTATCCAGCAGAACCAGTGAAACCACAGGTCTCCATAGCAACCGCATCCATGTAAAACACATATTTACCACCAGGAACCTCCTGATCCTGAACTGACTGTTACATCCTGGAAACATGCAGACAACCTGCTGACTCATGATTGAAAAAAGTGCAATAAAATCATTTTTTTGTCCCTAAAATCAAAGATGTTTGTTTTGTTAATCAAACATAGAAAATAATCTTCTGAGCCGCATTCAGAAACTTAATTACGTTTATTGTTGATATGCGACCACGGGGTGTTTTATTTTGAAAATATACCGGACGCTCAATGCTGTTTCTGTGTCTGACTTCCTGTCCAGCTCGATCTGCTCTGTGCTGCTTGACGCGGCTTCCATAAAAAAAATAGACGAGGCGCCTATCTTTAGCGCAGCGGAGCGGAGAGCCGCTTCTGGGACGCTTCTGCAACGCGGCGGCGGCGCGCCGGTGGCATCCAGTGGTCGTGATCAGCTCCGGCAGTCGCGTCAGAGCGGTCCCGGAGGAATTCAGGGGTAACCCGTCTACTGAGGCCTGTAAACTCTGTTTCACTGTTTTAAAAATCAATAAAAATATTGTTAAATATCTTCACTCTCAACGATCTCCACCAGCATCAACACAAACAGCCTAAACTGACCAATCACAGTTGTTTTGGTCTCGATTTGTGTCTAAAAGTTAAAAAAAACAGCAAAATCTGTTAATAAATCCAGCTTCAGAGTGACGGAGGGTTTAGAGGAATCCAGAAATTTGCTTGAAAATATACTTTAAAGTAATAATCTCAAAGATTTCACAGCTGCAGTTACCGTTCACCGCCACACGGTGCCGCCAGAGAGAACGCAACGGAAGATCTTTGAGATTGTTACTTTAACTTTTTAATATTTCCACCGTCGTGTTCACTGAGAAACCGACATGAACGTTTCTATTGGTCAAAAACTAGAAACCTCACCGGTGGAGTCAGTCTGTGTCTGTTAAACTGGTTTTACTGGCTCAGATCAAACACAAAGTCTTTATTCTAACCATCATCCCAACGCTGAAGGTTCTCTGAGTGCTGAGATGGTTTCCTGTCACACATTTCTAAAAACCAACTCTTAAATTAACGCTATCAGTGAATACGGCTCCGGGATTATTTTTTTTTTTTAGGATTATCGTGCAGTCAGAGCTGCAACTCGCACTTTGGAATAAAGCAGGAAAACTTGTGAAAAAACCTCATCGGAGCGTCGCTGAGCCGGTTTCAGGCTCTAAAAGTAGGATTGAATAAATGATGCATAGTGTAACAGAATATCAGACACGTTTGGATAAAAAAAATGAGACTTAAGAGAATTAAGTTGAAATATTTGGAGAAAAAGTCATAATATTATGAGATATATAATAATAATAAAGGACGTAGCCGTCTAATAAATGTGATAATTTTGTTAAGAAAGTTAAACATTATATAAGAACATATAATCAGATCTGCACCGTCCAATCAGAAGCTGACATTTTCTTCTCAAAGCAGCATTTTTTTTAAATACTTTGTTACTTTATTCACAAAATATTTGACTTTTTCTTGAAATATTAATTTTTGTTCTCAGATTACGACTTTTTCCTCTAAATATTCCAACTTTATTCTCTGAACTGGTCGTGACGCGCCCGTCGTAGGATAGTGATTGTACTCGCCGTGTGTGTGTGTGTGTGTGTGTGTGTGTGTGTGTGTGTGTGTGTGTTTAGCCCTCCCCCTCGCCTTCCTGCAGGTTGTGTTTGACCAGGAACTCTTTGACGGTTGGCTGATTGTCTAGCCCCGCCCTCTGCTCCTCCAGCTGTTGCAGAAGCTCCTCCCACTGCCGCTTGTCTTTCCCCGTCTGCCACGACAGCCGGACCACCGCCCGTAACAGCGGCAACAGGAGGGGGTGTGGCCTGTCCACGTGCGCCTGTGAGGCGTCAGACTGTGGGAGGGGCTTGTCCTCTGCTGTGCCGCTGTGAGTCTCTGGCGGCGGCGGAGGCGGAGTGGGCGGGGTCAGGACACGGAGGGCGTGGTCACAGTGATCCCGAGCCTCTTCCAGCTGGTCCACTTCCTGGAAACAGCACGACAGCCCCACCAGAGTGAAGAACCAATGGGAGGAGGCCGGGGGTGGGGTCTGAGCCTGGTTGTCATAGTAACTCGCCCAGCCCAGTTTGTGTTGCAGTCTCTTGGCGTTGAGCAGCGGACCCAAGGCCTCCTGGTAACGTCCCACCCTCAACGAGACAAGACAAACTCTGAAGATACAAGACTGGAGAAACTAGAAAGTCTTTATATTTATTTACCAAATTATTTAGAAGCAAACACACTAAACATATATAAACTTTATATTTACAGGTCAAAGGTTCAAATATAATTTATTAGGGATGCACAATATTGGATCTGCTGATATTTCCGATACGCTGATATTTCATTTTAGAGCTCGATGATGTGCCGATAATATCGTGCATCCCTATAATTTATTGTTATTTTAATGTCAAAAGAAAGTAATTTATTGTAAACGATCAGCTGTTTAGTTTCAGTTGTCCTCCCAGAGCAGGACGGATACTGCTAATACTGCTAATTGATCTGGTATCAATACTGACTATTGGTTCCTTACTGTGCAAGAAAATAAAAAAAAGAGTGAGAACAGAATAAATGTAACATCAGAGAGAACGGTTTTAAGTCATTTTTTTAAGAATAAAAAGACCAAATTCTCTGATTAAAGCTTCTTAAATGTGAATATTTTCTGGTTTCTTTAGTCTCTTTAATCCTCTTTAATAGTTTTTTGGTGTTTTTTTACATTTGATACAGTTGTTTTTCTCCACAGTAACGCCTGCTGTGACATCTGAGAGGCAGAACTGCTCACATGACAAAAACCATTTTGCTTGTTTCACTCCTGGTTTCTTCTTTCAGCACAAACAGAGGAACTGAAGATAAAAACACTCTGGATTCTTACTGGTTCAGATCTGATCTTTTACTAGACAACAACATGGTTTCCTACTTTATTATTGAGACATGGAGCTCATGTTTTGATATCTGGTAGCTCTGAATCGGTACCATGAAGGGACAGAATTTGGGGTCTTGTGACGCTTCTTGAGTTCAGATGAAAGTTTCTACTTTATGACTTAAATGGAAAAAAGATTCCACATATTTTGGGAAGTTTAACAGGCTAATGTTCTCTACCTTTACATTAACAAAACTATCATTAATGTTCTGATTATTTTCTGACATGTTTTGGATTATTGTACCGGTTGAATGTCAGATTCATCTCTGACCGTACGCCGACGATGATGTGTTGTTACCTGATGAGCAGCTGTCCGGTCTGCAGGTCGCTCAGGTAGAAGAACTGGCGGACGCACAGCGCCCCCCGCAGGGCGGACAGGGAGCACAGGTGAGACAGGTACTGTTCGAACGCTCGGCTCCGCTTGGCGATCGTCTCCGCCGTGAAGTTCCGACGCAGCTTCTTTCCTACGAGGATTCAAACGGGAAGTTTAAATAACTGCGGCGATAAACAGGAAGCAGGAAGAGGAGCGGAAACACCTTGATGTTCCCCTCTAGAGCTGCAACCATTAGTCGATTATTGATTAGCCAAATTATTACATTAATCACCAACTATTCTAATAATTGATTAATTGTTTTGAGTCATTTTTTTATGAAAAAATATTCAACTTCTCTGATTCCATCTTCTTAAATGTGAATATTTTCTGGTTTCTTTGGTCTCTATGACAGTAAACTGAAGATCTTTGTGTTGTGGACAATCATAATCATCTTTAGGAAACATTGATTTCAACATTTTCTGACATTTTATGGACCAAATTCCCACATTTATTGATAACAGCATCGAGGTTTGACGTTCGGACAGATGACGTAACCCGTACTTACGTGGGAAACAAACACGCTCCATCTGGTCTCCATGGTTACGGCGCAGCGTGGCGTGGAGGCGCTGGAAGTCGGAGTACCGGCGGGTGATGATGGCCGGAGTCTTATCGCTGCCGCCGGACTGGATCACATGGACGGTGTACAGCTGGAGAGACACAAGACACAACTGATCCTGAGTCCAGAACCAGCAGCAGCAGCACCACCTGCTGGTCTGAAACGTCTCAACATTCATGTTCCTCAGAGGACGAATCCTAAAGACTTCTTTCCTCCAACAGAAGGTCAAACCTTTCACTTATCCAGCTGTGCACTACGGTTCACGTCACACACACAGCTGCTGCAGCACTGACGGTACAACCACACACACGAGGTTCACTGTGGTGAACAGGAACGACTTCGCTGCATCTCTAAACTTCTACGAGGATAATTTAGTGTTTATGACCCACAAGAAGAAGAACAAACACAAACTGAAAAACACTGAAAGTGTAAATATGTGTAATTTAACATTTTATTCTCAAAGCTGAATTTTTCTTGTAAAACTTCAGTTTTGTTTGTTAACATGACTTTTCTGTTGTTTATTATAATTATATTTTATAGAATTATGAATTCAACTTTTTCTCATAACATTATAATTTATCTTGTAATATCACTTTTTTTCTAGAAATACTTTATATTTTTAAATTTTGAACTTTTTCTTAGAAACATTATGATTTTATCTCATAATCTTGTAATTTTTCATCATATTATAATAATAATAATAATAATAATAATAATAATATCACAACTTTTCCTTGTAAAATTAGAGCATTATTTTATAATTTTATGTAATTTTTATAAAAGTATAAACTACATCTGTATCTTCCTGCAGACGTCTGAGTCTTAAAACAATGATGTTCCCATAATGCACCAGTGTTCAGAGTGTGTGTGTGTGTGTGTGTGTATTCATGCATGTACATATTTGTTTTATTTGTATCAGTTTTTACTGGATTTTATTTTGTTTTTATTAACTTATGAAGCACTTTGCAACATTTGTTTAGAAAAGTTCTATATAAATAAAGTTATTATTATCATAATTATTATTATTATTGTTTTATAATATTATGACTTTTCTCAAAATATTAAATGTTTTCTAAGTTTTCTTCAGTACTTCCTGTATGATTCTGATCGTCTGAACTCACCACGTATTTGGAGGAGCCATCTTGCACCACGCTGGCGTCCGTCACCTCGAATAACAAACTGTCTGTCTGCCGCCGCCCGGCGGGGGCGGGGCTTCCTCCTCCGCCGAGCCCACGCAGGTTCCTCCAGCTCTCCTGAAGCTGCCGCGTCAGCAGGGAGGAGGGGGAGGGGCCAACCGGAGACACGCCCACAGAACTGGTGTCTGCACGAGACAGGTGACAGACGGGTCATGTGACTGACGGGTCATGTGACTGACGGGTCATGTGACTGACGGGTCATGTGACTGAGTCTGTTTAATCGTAGTTATAAAGTCAGATCAGCTGCTTTTCTCTACATGGAGCTGAAACACTGAGAACTGCTGCTCTTTTATATATTGATGAACTTTCTGCTGTTTACTGATCTCTGGATCAGTAAACTGATCAAGTTAACTGATCAGTTAAATTCATGGCGTTACGTCTGCTCAGCGAGACGGAGAGAAATTTACTTTCCCCGCCGGACAAGACAAAAGAAGAACATGTGACAAATAAAAACAAATGTAAGTTTATTAGCGGAGCAGCGCGAGACAACGGCCGAACTGCGTCTATGACGACACTGTTGACACCTGAGGAAACATCGTCAATGATCATTATTAAACAACAGAAGGATGATCAATGATTAATCTATAAGGAAGTAATGACTTGAATAAAATTCATCATTTTTATATATATATATATATATATATACATATATATATATATATATATATTTATATAATATGGTACATCAGCAGCAGCCTGGGAGTCTCTCTGCTGTTGTTTGTCCAGGTGAGAGTTGGGACGGTGTAACATCACCTATAAATAGAAGACGCCTCATATCTGAAGAGTCACACAGTCACTCAGTGTCATTTAACATGAGTCAGCTGACGCCTGTAGTACAAAACAGACACAGACAGTTTCTCTTCCATCAGAATATAAACGTAATGTTAATAAAGAGACGTTAGACATAAATACTGACATGTATATACCTCATGTCTGAGGTGTTATTGTCAATATACTGTATTTATATGTCTGGTGTTTATCAGTCCACTATGGAAGTAATAATATGTACACAACAAGATGTTTTTGTCCTTCTTCACAAACAGATACGTTGTGTAGATCCAACAGAGCGGCTGCATGTAAACCGTCTGTTCTGATTTATGAACATGATGAAAGAAACTCTCTGATATCAGGTTGAATGTTGTTTCTGCAGTGAGACGTTGTTTACAGCTGCAGCCGTGTGTTTTTCTCAGTTCCTCTTAAATGATGAGCGACCTGTTTTATCAGGTTTTCATTCGCAGCAGTAAGTTCTTCTTTTGACTCTCAGGTCTCGTTATTGAGTCTCATGAACAGGCGGCATCGATCAACCCAAAACCAGCAACTCATGACACGCAGAGCTGCGTAACATGAGTCGTTTTTTGAGGAAAAAAAAAAGCTAAAATTCTTCATTTTCAGCATCTTAAACATGAATATTTCCTGGTTTCTCTTGTGTCTATGACAACCCGCCGTGATGTCATCAAACCTCTGTATTTAATTTAGTTTAATGAAGGAAAATCAGCAAAGTCTCTGACTTAATTAATCAATTATCAAAATAATTGCTGATTAATTCTCTGATGGTTGATTGATTAATTGGCAGATGGTTAAAGAGGTTTTGCTGAGTCAGCTTTAGGAAGAGCAAACGACCTGCTGACCCGTTAACGAGCAGAACGTCACCTCACCTGTGCTGCTAAGCCCCTCCTCCATCGACTCTCCCAGGAAGTCGGAGTCACTGTCCAGCCCCGACCCCTCGCCCTCCGCTCCGTCCTCCACCCCTCCTCCTCCTCCTCCTCCTGCGCTGTCGAAGCACAGCGTCCCCCCGAGCCTCTCCGTCACGCACTCCTCCTCCTCCTCCAGCTCCGCCTCCCAGCGGTCCTCATCTACCACCTCCTCCTCCTCCTCCTCTTCCTGTCCGCCTCCGGCTTCCTGTTCGGGTCCCGCCCCCTGCCCGTCCTTAAACAGCGAGCGCTTCAGACGGTCCAGCAGCCGGGACGCCATGACGCAAAACCCGGACCCACCTCGAAGACGAGGAAGGACCTGAAGAGACGAGAAGATGAATAAACAGTTGAAATACTTGAAATACATCGAGCTCATAATACTGCAGTAAAGTATCCGAGTACTTCTCAGACTAAGACCTGAGCTCAGTATCTGCTCGCTGGTCTACATGTGAACCAGCAGGTGGACTCGGCTCCAGTTTCAGGCGCCGGCAGACGCTCCGAATGGAAATCATGTCACACATTAATAATGCAGCGTTCAGCCTGCAGCCAGGAAACAACCACGGCGAGGCTTCGGTCTGCGGCGGCTGAGCTTCCTACAGTCACACACACACATCAGGTGTCTCCGTTTAGGAAGACAAACATCTGGAAGACATCAGCGGAGTTTATCTTCCCTCCAGCTCGCTGACTAAACTGACCCGAAGCTCTGCAGAGTGAAGAACTGATTCATGTACTGATGACTAATTAAACAATTCAGTCAGGAGAGAAAATGATTTGATTTTATACATAACTCTTATTTTTTTATGATTTACTGGCTATTTGTTCCAAAACCTAATTACTAATTAACTTTATTTGCACACTATTACACATAAGAAACATTTGACAAAGAGCTGCATGTTATAAAACAATTATAAAATGTCCTTGTTGTGGTTTAAAAGTTGATAGTGAACAGAAAACCACTAAATTACTGACTTCTGAAGCAGGAAGAAGTACTTTACTGCAGTAAAAGTACATAAGTATTATGAGCTTGATGTAGTTAAAGTATTGCAGTAAAAGTACATAAGTATTATGAGCTTGATGTAGTTAAAGTATTGCAGTAAAAGTAGTGGTTTGGTCCCTCTGACTGATATATTATTATATATGACATCATTAGATTATTAATAGTGAAGCATCAGTGTTAGAGCAGCATGTTACTGTTGTAGCTGCTGGAGGTGGAGCTAGTTTACACTACTTTATATACAGTTAGATAGTTTAGTCCAGTGGTTCCCAACCTAGGGGTCGGGCCCCTCCAAAGGGTCAGCAGATAAATATGAGGGGTGGTGAGATGATTAATGGGAGAGGAAAGAAGAAAAAACAAAGTTCTGATACACAAATCTGTTTTCAGTTTTTGGACTTTTTCTCTAATCTTTGATTTTTGCTGAAATATTGGATCATTTGAACATTTATTGAAATGAAAGCATGTGAGAAGTTTAGAGGGAAAAATCACTATTTGGTGGAGCTGTTAACAACTCATAGACATGTGAAATGTGACCCCGACTACACACTGCTTTTTGTAAGACGACAAAAGACAAAAAGGTTGGAAACCACTGGTTTCATCTTTAACAATGTGTTGTATTTTAAAAGCTTGTTATATTATCCATTGTGTCAAATCTTCATCTGAAAAGTAACTAAAGCTGTCAAATAAATGTAGTGGAGTAGAAAGTACAATATTTCCCTCTGAAATGTAGAAAGTAGCATCACATGGAAATACTCAAGTAAAGTACAAGTACCTCAAAACTGTACTAAAATACAGTAGTTGAGTAAATGTACTTAGTTACTTTCCAGCTCTGTTGGATAAATAAGTTTCCAGGTGAGCTTCAGGTGAGGCAGCGACTCTGTGGATGTGATGTTGTGAAGCTGCCGCTTCGTTATCTGATGTTTACAGTCGGTTGTTTGACACGTTACCGACAACAGTAACGTGAAGCTAAATTAGCTCTCCGGGTTTGAACAACTCACCCGCAGCTTGTTGCTAATAACTGTCCGGCTGCTGTTGAACCATCTCAGCTCCTCGACATTAAAGTTTAAATGTCAAACTAAACTAAACAGTTTAAAGCCCGTTTCTGTCACCGTGTCCTCACACAGATGACTGAATAACGGCTAAAACCGTTAGCTCACATCACCGCAAAGTTAGCCAACAAGCTAACAAGTTTGTTTCCAGTCGCTGAGTTGCGGCTGTTGATTCATTTATCGCTCCGTGTTTTGGGATAAACTCACCCCGGAGCTGAAGCTCACTGTCCCCGCTCCTGTTTCTCCATCTCGGCTCGGTGGGTGTAAGTTACAGCCTGAAGCTCCGGGCGGGTGTAGACGTCAGGCTGGACCGTCCTGTCGCTCTATCCCGACTCCTGGACGCGTCCCCGGCTGCAGCCTGCGGGAGGAGGCGGCCCGGGAGGCTGCAGTGCTCCGCTGCGTCCAGCAGGGGGCGGCGAGGACACGCTGGGTATGGAAGTTCATCACTGCCTTAATAATGTACATCAGCAACTGAATACTGCAGTTTAAAATGAAATAACTGCTGAATACCACATGTTGAGATTTAAATTGAATGTTGAAATTTATTGCACTGAAATATTTAACTTTGAAAACCTGAATTTTCTAAATTTATGTGGTCTGAATATCACTTGATGTCACTTTCAAGTTGTTCAATTTCAAAAACTTTATTTCCAGTTGATATTTATTTTAGGGTTCTTACATTCAGATAGAAAATTATGCTTGGTCAAATCAAGCGGCAACCTCATGGGCTGAAAAATGAAGCCAATGCGGAAGTGCCAAAAACCTGCATTCTCTCTAACGGCCAGCAGGGGGCGACTCCACTGGCTGCAAGAAGAAGTCCGATTGTATGGAAGTCTATGAGAAAATGACTCTACTACCCCTCTCTTGATTTATTACCTCAGTAAACTGTTTCCTAATGAGTTTATGATCTCAATCACTAGTTTCATGTCTTCTTCAATACAGCCTGATGTTCATTTTGTAAATTATGGTCCCATTTAATTTAAATTTGACGATAAAGCAGGGTGTGCTTTAGGGCGTGGCTACGTTGTGATTGACAAGGCACTACCACAGCGACAACGTTGCTTACGTAACATAACCATTGCATATAGGCCTAGCTGTTGCTATTTATTATTGTGTTTTCAGTTCACTGAAGTTAGTTGAACTTTGTGGTCGCTTAAAAAATGTCTTGTTCAGCGTTTGGTTTTAATAAAAGACCAATCAGTGAGTCGGATGATCAGTTTTGCCGGTGTGTACATTTTGTTTTAACGATTTTAGGCCTGTTTTTCGCTAGCGAAAATTAGCATTAGCATTAGCATGATCACTGTTAAGCATAGATTGTAAATGCACTGTGCTAACCAAGCTAGCAGCTAGTGCTATGGTCAGCTCAACCCTCTCGTCCAAATATGGTCACTTCTGGCTCCAAAAATCAAACATGGCGACGGCCAAATCCAAGATGGCGATGGTCAAATCGCTACACTCGAGGCTTCAAAATGGCAGTTCGCAAACCAACGGGTGACGTCACGGTGAATACGTCCATATTTATATACAGTCCATGGGTCAAATTCAAAATGTAAAATTGAAACTGGTTGGTTCAAACCTACGTAAGCACACGTTATATTTTGTTTTACAGAAGGAAAACATGATTGAATTTTGATATAAAAATACAAAGAAATTGGGTTTTTTTTGCTTTTTTGGGGCATATATTGTTATATAAGTGTACAATATGACTGAGATGTGATCTAAAGGGTTAAAAAAAAAAAAGGTATTTTTTTCATTTAATCTCGACTTTAAACATCAGAATTTTCTATCTGAATGTAAGAACCCTAAAATAAATATATACTTGAAGTAAAGTTTTTGAAATTGAACAGCTTGAAAGTGAATATTCACAAAGTGAAATTCAGAAAGATGGTTTACAAAGTCAAATATTTCTGTACAGTAAATTCACTGGTATTTAAATTTCAACATGTAGTATTCAGTAGTGATTACATTTGAAAATTGTCAGTGTAATTCAAATTATTAATGCAATGATGAGCTTCCATACATATAAAGAATCAGAGACGAGTACGGTCTAAATAACAATCTTTTGGTGACAATAAAGGAGCTGTTTTTATTGTTTTGTTGTTTTATTGCATTCCCTCCAGATGTATATAAAATACTCTACCTTGAATAATACTTTGTCTAATATGTTTTTACCACAAAAAGGTTAAAAGTATCTCATTGAAATCCTTAAAACAAAATCTCCTCCTTCTCCCTCATTGCAAAATGCAGAATCTCTGAATGTGTAAATATTGTGTATAAATAAAATGATGCACAAGACATCCAGAAATCTAACATGTGATGAAATGGTGCAGCTATAAAAAACATGGAGTCATGGGTTGGAATAATGCTTTAAAATGTATCTTCACATATTTGATTTGCATCTTTTCTCTCTGATTTTGGATAAAATTGAACTCATGAACATGAACAGTGGTGGAAGAAACATTCAGATCCTTTACTGAAGTAAAAGTAGAAATACTGGAGTCTCAAAATACTCCGATACAAGTAAAAGTCCTGAATTCCCCAAAAAAGTATAATCAGCAAATTGTACTTTAAGTATCAAAAGTAAAAGTCCTCACTATGCAGACTGAGTGTTATATTATTACAGTATATTATATTATAAATGTATATATATACATATAAGAGCATTTTAAGGCTGCAGTATAAATATAAGGTACGTTGTGCTTCAGTGGAATGAAAAAAACAAAATCAAGTTTTTAAAATGGTGAGAAAGAATTTAAATCAAGAAAATGTCAAAGAAAGAGATTTAAGGTTAGAAAAGTTATTAAATCAACAAAGAGGAATGTATGGAGGCACAGGAGAGGAAATCCAACTAAACGTGGTCGTGAAAATGTTAAAATGAATGTGAACAAACATGTGAACAAATTCCTGTTCTAGTTACATTTAAATACCAGAATTTAATGTTCATATATATATATATATATATGTATATATATATATATATATATATATATATATATATATATATATATATATACATATATATATATATATATATATATATATATATATATATATATATATATATATATATATATATATATATATATATACATATATATATATATATATATATATATATGTATATATATATATATATATATATATATATATATATATATATATATATATATATATATATATATATGACAGATTGACTGATAATTGTCCATATTTTCAGCAGCTTTCAGAGCTTCATCATCCAGATAAACAGTCAGAGAAGATCTCAGGAGAGTTCTGTTGTGTTTCTGTTCATATTAGTGTTAAAGGTAACAAACAAGCAGATAAATCAACAAAGAAAAAGTCAATAACAACACAGTGACAACAGTAATTAATTAGAAGAGACGTAATTAACACCTGGCAGAAGAAACGATAATAAAGGGAAACATTATTATAATATACAGAAGTCAGTAGGTTGGTTATATAATACAGGCAGGGTCAGGGAAGAGGTTGTTTGTTTGTTTGTTTGTTTTTCTATAGATGAATCTACACACTCCGATACAGCAGGTGGCGGTAAACACCTGTAACGTTGGTTCCCGCCAATAAACACGAAGAAGAAGGAGGACGAGCAGGTGGGGGAGGGGGAGCAGCAGGAGGACGAGGAGCAGGAGGAGGAGGAGGAGGAAGAGGAGGAGGGGGAGGAAGAGGAGGAGGAGGAGTGTAAAGAATGTAAGGCGGCAGCAGCAGCAGCGGCGGGTTGAGTCTCCACCCTGCAGCTGCAAGACCTGAACAGACTCTCTGCTCACCTGAACAGGTAAGAAAACCACTAACACTGGACTAAACTGGGACTGGACCAGTAACAGCTGCTGGTTTCTTCAGTGTGTGTGTGTGTTAAAGTGGTTTTTGGTCCGTGTGTGTGTGTGTGTGACAGTTGAAACGTTTGAAGTGGTTTGTGAGGACTGTGTGAGTCTGGTTCAGGTGTTTGTTGTTTTCTTGTTTCGTGTTTTTTGATTCTCGTTGTTTTTTTGTTTTTTGTTTTGTTTTTTGTGACATTTTTTCTGTTTTTATTTCATTCAGACAAGTTCAGCCAGGTCTGACTGATACACTCTGATATGAGCTTCTTCCATTTATTGAAATCATAAATTGTTGAGATGAAGTCAAATATAATAAACAGAAATACTTCAGACGTATTTGGATCAGTTTATACATCCTGTTTATTATTATTTATTATCTCTGGAGCTTCATGACCTTCGACCTCTAAAACTTGTAAAACTTTTCTGTTGTTGTGTTGAAACCAGTATGAAGTTACTCAAACTGGTTCATTCAGACTCCTGTAAATGTTTGAAATTCTCTCAGACCAAACACGTCTTTAAACTCAACATCAGACATTTCAAACTTTACAGTTTTGTAAAGTTTCAACAATAAAGTTGATGAACAGAATATTAATCACAAATATTCTGTTCATGAATTAAACGTTTGAGTCATTTTTTAAAGCAACAATTGTGAAAAACCAGTAAACTGAATATATTTAACTGTTGCTCAGACAGAACAAGACGTTGGATGTTTTATATACAAACTGATTCATCTGTGAAAATAACCATTAACATGATTGAAATTAATTAATCAATCAGATTTTTGAGGGTTGAAGAGGTGAAACTTAGTGGCCGTCATGAAGTCAAACGTCCACATTGGAGTTTCTGAGTTGTGATGTGACAGATAAACTCGTTAATATTAATTCATTAACTGACACGCAGAAACAAGCTGGTTTGTTACATCGTCTGTCGTGTTAAATGCAGCAGAAGCATCCGGCTGCATCCTGATTCTATTAGATTGAATCCATGTTTCCACCGAGGATGCAGGAGAGATGCAGGATGTGAGGAAAGGAAACAAGGAAACATGTCTGTAGAGAAACTAGTGCTGTTTGGATCAGGCTGGTTGTTTTGGTCTCTGGTTGGTGTTGCTGAAGAATCGCTCATCCAAACAGCTTCACACTCGACTTTTTGCTTCCTCAGCAGCACAACTGCCAAACAGGAAGTCCATCAGATGAACAGATGCGGAGAAAATCAAAGGACTGACGGACGGAGAGTCCTTCCTTCTTAGTTTAGATGTGTTTTATAAAACATCGATGGTCAGATGAGACGTCTTTTCCTCTGAAGCATCAACTGATCAGCTGTCAGTCAGCTGTTTCCTGCTCATTTCTACTGGCAGAAAGTCTTTATATTATTTATTCCTTACTTGCGTCTGTATTTATTGATATTCTGCATGTGAATTAATGGTTTAATAACCCAGAATATGATCAGAGTGTCAAACCCGACGCTCAGGATTCAGCCTGTGACTGAATAAATGACAGAAAGACTCTCTGACATAATAAAAGTTCACGGAGGAAACGACAGAAACCTTCTAATAAATGAAGAAAGTTGTTTATGGTTCGTTTGTTGATCAGACTAATTAACAGATTTTTACTTGAGTTTAATCTGTGATCTGGTCACTCAGTGATCATGTGATCTATCAGATCAGTCTGATCAGCTTGCAGCGTTCGATCAATAACTGATATCCAATAACCGGGGAGCTTTGCAAGATGGCGGACCGGAACGACTTCCGAGTCAAGCGAGCGGCGAGGAAATGTCAAATAAGATACTCAAGATGTTCCACCTGTAAAAGTGCACGCCGCCTCATAATGTGATGCGTTTCCTGTTGAAACAGGATGTTGTGGTGCGACATAAATAAATGAAGATAGTTTGTCAGGATTTTAAGAGACACAACAGATGATTTGAACCCAGCAGACAGATTCAGGATCTGGTTGGTTCTTGTGTCTCAGTGAGTTTAGCAGCAACTGTTGGACTGTCAGTGTTGGACTTAGTCGTTCTAAACAGTAAATGAATGTACTTCAATGCAACAACAATACAAACTACAGCCGGAATAATGACGTTACAAAGATCACTGGTTTCATCTTTAACAATGTGTTGTATTTTAAAAGCTTGTTATATTATCCATTGTGTCAAATCTTCATCTGAAAAGTAACTAAAGCTGTCAAATAAATGTAGTGGAGTAGAAAGTACAATATTTCCCTCTGACATGTAGAAAGTAGCATCACATGGAAATACTCAGGTAAAGTACAAGTACCTCAAACTGTACTAAAGTACAGTACTTGAGTAAATGTACTTGTTACTTTCCAGCTCTGCTAATTATAAAGTATTACAACTATTAATCATGTATTCTGCTCTTCTTCTTCATCTTTAGAACGACTCTTAAAGGCAGTTTGTAATTCAGTCTTGAAGGTTGAAACACAGATTAAGTTGTGTGTGACTGAGCTGCTGTGGAGACGTCAGACTGTTGTTTTGAAGGAGTGTTGGAACTCTGAGCAGAAGTCGCTTTACCGGTCCGACCGCCTCCAGGCCTGCGAGGGAGGGGCTGCTGGACTGCTGTCACCCTCAGTATCAGCTTCATGATTAAGTGCGTCTGTGATCCCAGTATCTACAGCTGCTAGTTGAAGCTTCCTCGTATAGTCACATGACTGGACACGATGTGTAGTTTAAATTTCAAAATAAAAGCGCAATACAACTTTATTCACCAAATGTTTTTCACCAACTTGTTTTCCATCAATCAGATTTATCATCTTTTTAAAATAGTTTTGATAAAATACAATATTTACTCTTAATTGGACAAAGTCGTTTACAGACTAAACAAACTGTGTGAGTTTATTTCATGTCAGACTGTCAGATGTCAGTTTGAAGGTTTGCGGTGAATCGCAGCAGAGACGTCATCAGCAGCAAAACTTGTTTTTTGTGTGGTGGATGTATGATCAGAGACGCCGTTTTAGATTGACGACTAAAGTTTCTCTCTCGATTGTCAACTTTTGTCTCAGACGCCCCAAAATCCCAAAGTGTGAAGGAGCCTGAAGATACATCCAACACACAGTCTGCTCCTCACAGCGCCTCCTTTTCTCTGCAGACGGAGGCGACTGTAGGTGCTCAAGACGTTTTTGAAATGATGAGTTGACAGAAGTTTAGTTTAAAAATGATGAGAGCTGCATTAAAGGTCTCAGCTGCCTGTCGGGTTGTTGAACAGCATCTGAAACTCTTCACAGTGTCAGAACTGTGGAGGCTGCGTTCAATGACAGCCAGAATATAACAGCATGAACGTGTTTTGAGGAGAAACTGTCTGAAAGTCTTCAGATAAGAACTGCAGGCAGGAAAACTTCAGTTGAAGAATCCTGAGTTGTTTTAGTTGTCTGAATGCTGAGTTTGCTCTTTAATCTGGAGGTTTCTGTTTTGCAGAGACTTATAGAAAAAGGCACCACTGTGTTCATCATCATGAGACAATTCATCTGAATTTCAAGATGTTCTGTTTTTGTATTTGTGGAACTGTAAATTATAATTCACGTGGCCGCTCTGGTTTTGGTGCAGGACTCATATAAACCAGTCAATCTTCAGTCTTCATATGTGGTTGGACAACGTGTTTGTTTCCGGTGTATATGATCACCAGTGCTTGAATTGTAATGAACAACTTTTATCAAGCTTTTATTCTGAAAATGCACTGGATTCACTAAACTCTACAGATTCAGATGTTATGCTAGTAGCAGCTAATGTAGCCTTGACTAGAGGTCACAGCCAGACCTGATCCACGATACGGTCGACTGAGAACCAGGAGTTTTAAATGCTTCAAACACAAATTTCTATAAACTGAACCTCCTGCACCAGCAATAAAACCTGCAGCCGACTGAGCGAAAGATTGACAACCTGTTTTAATATCCTTTACATTCACTTCTGACCTCTAAATCAGAGCTGCAACGATTAATCGATTAATTGTTTGGTCCATAAAATGTCAAAAAATGGTGAAAAATGCTGATCAGCGTTTCCCAAAGACGTCGTCCTCAAATGTCTTGTTTTGTCCACAACTCAAAGATATTCAGTTTACTGTCATAGAGACCAAAGAAACCAGAAAATATTCACATTTAAGAAGCTGGAATCAGAGAAATTGGACTTTTTCTGCTTAAAAAAATGACTCAAAACAATTAATTGATTTATCAAAATAGTTGGCAACTGATGGATTAATCAGCTGATCATTGCAGCTCTGATGGAACAGACAACATTCAGCCACGCTAGATGTCAACAAACAACTATTCGCTGTGTAAAGAAACAGTGAAGTAATGACGTCCTGAGCAGAGAATGAAGTCACGACTCAATTATTAAAAATAGATGGAGATTAATTCTCTGTCGATGGATTAATCGTTGCAGCCCTTAACACTCAGTTTCCTCCTGCGGTGATCAGAACAGCTACGTCCACTCGGGTATCGGACATATTGACATCCAGACTCAAACGAGACCCGATCAGACTGAGTAGAGTTTGGACCCGGTGCGACTTGTGTCGGTGCTGGTCTCTAGAGGTCTGCTGTTCTCAGTTCTTCTTACTCCACACGCCCACATGTAGCCTGAACGCTGACTCAAGTGACATCATCAGTGACATCATCATCAAAAGGCTTTATATACTATTTTAACACACGCTAATGAAATTAGTGGAGTTGCCTTGTTAAAAGACGAGTTCACAGTTTTCCAGTCTGTCTTAAACCAACAGTCATCAAATGAACATTAAAGCTGTTGTTCTTGCTGTAATCATTCCTCCTGTTCATACTGACCAGTAGAAGATCCCTTCATAATGACCTTACAATGGAAGTGATGGAGGACAAAATCCACAGTCCTCCTTCTGTGCAAAAAAAAAGTATTTAAAGTTCTGAAGCTAATATGAAGCTTCAGCGTCCAAATGAGTCAAATCAAGTAGATATCTTTCAACGTTACAGTCTTTTTAGTGCCAAAGTCCCTCTTGTTACTATACTTCCACCTGCAGCTCAACAGGGAAACACTGTCCGAGGAAACACAAAGAGGGAATTTGATGCTAAAAAGACTGTAAATGTGTCAGATATCCACTTGATATGACTAACTCAGACTGCTGAAGCTGAATAGAAGCTTCACACAGACTTTTAAATGACTGTGTGGACACACTGTGGATTTTATCCTCCATCACTTCCATTGAAAGCACATTTGAAGGATCTTTTAATATCCAGTATGAACAGGGGGAATGATTACAGCGAGGAAAACCTTTTTCACCGTTACTATGGACACCTGACTGCTGGTTTAACACACTGGGAACACTGGGAACCTCCTTTTTAAACATAACTTTAGGGAGAAATGTCACAACAAACTGGTTCTTGCTGCTGAAGGATTGTCACTCTCTCTCTGGTTTAGTGCTGCAGGTCTGGACATGCTCACACTCATCATCATCATCATCATCATCATCATCAGACCAGTCCAACCACTCAGCCACAGTCATACGTCACCTCCACATTCACACTCTAATGCCCATTAATGCTTTGAAAATAATCCGATGAAGCTGTTGAACTGAATGAGGTTGAGTTAATATTTAATATCAGTCATCTGCTTCCTGCTGAGAATGACTGAGCGGTTAACCTCCCCCCCCCCACTACACACACACACACACACACACACACACACACACACAGGAAGGAAGTGTTAATCATTCTCCTCTGTTTGCTGCAGTCTGGAGGTTCATGAGTTTGTTTCTCTTGTTAGAAACATTTTCAGTGAGCGTCACTTTCTGCCTCGGACAGATTAAATCAGTCTTTAAGTATTTTTCCACTTACATGTCTCTTCCTGTTTGCAGCATTGACGGTGTCATTTATTTATTTATTTATTTATTTTCCTGTGAAGGGTCACTGACTCACTGTGTTGTGTCATGTTTGGTTTCATTTCACAACACAGTTCATCCATCTGGGAAAAACACCAGACATCTGATGTTTATGTGTGAGTGAATATACAGTGTTGTCTGATAGCTGCTGGAGGTCTGCAGACAGAGAAAAAGACATTTTTATAAATCTGCAGTTCAAGATAATTAATCAAATCCTAACAGACTCTGACATGCAGTTTAAAGCTGAGTTGGATGGTCTGAACTCTTGTCTGATGATTGATTAACAAATTTCACGACCTGCAGGAGGAACCAAAAACATCTTCAGAAGCTCTTAACACTCTTACTGCTATTACTGCTTTAGGAAATGTCAGAGCGTTTGTAGAAACGCTTCGTACTTCTAAGAACAGAATCGTTCTCAGGACAGAGCTCAGAGAAACTTTTCTCTTCCAGCAGACCAATGAAACAACATATAAATAACATTACAGCTAAATGTATCTTCCAGTGAAAGCTGGTTTCATACAAACAGTATGAAAGAAACATGAAGTTTTCTCCTCACTAAGTGACTCCAAACATCCTCAACATGTTCACTGTTTACTGGATTAAACTGTTGAATCTGTTTTCTGTGTCACCAGGATCAGTTTGAGAGTTATAAAGAGTCTCTGAAGGCTGTTAAACAGTAAACCTGCCTGTCAGTTTGTTTCTGTTCACTCTGTCACACACTCTTCAGCTTTTTATGCTCCTGCGTCACATGCAGGTGGTGAACGTTCCAGCTGCACATGTGCATCATTGTTCAGAAACACAGTTCTAGATGCAGCATGCAGCTGTGAAGACGTTGGATTAGAAAGATTTAGTCCTTTATCATATATCATGATTACTATTACTACTAATATAAAAAGTAATAACATATCTAACACTATTTTACAATGCAGGTAAAACAGTCTCCATATGAACAGACACATACGATATACACTGTTGTATCCCTGGTACATATTATGAATCATATATACACACACACACACACACACACACACAGTGCTTTCTTCATTCATAATTGACACATGCTGCTGGATGTATTGTAATGTGCGTAAATTGTGTCTGAAGCCTTTTTGATGTCATCTCTCTAATATCTGTAATTTCCTATTTTGTTTTTATTTATTTCATTCAAATAGTTTTTTATCTTTCTTACTTATTAGCCTCCTGCTGCTACATGAGAATTTACCCTCCAGGGATCAATAATGTATATTTAATCTTTGACTGTGACTGAACAGAGAATGAACGTCAGTGTTGACTGTCTGTAGACGTTTTCCACCAGAAAACATCATCTGTGTTGTTATTTTATTCCTTTCTGTTGGTCAAATGCTTCATATTAATATTTAATGACATGTGTGTTCTTTGTTTTCTCCACAGTCCAATCATGAAGTGGTGCTCTCCTCATCTTCCTCGTCTTCCTCTGCTTCTCTTCTTTTTCTTCACCGTCTTGGTCGGAGCAGCGACGGCAGAATTCAGGATCTGTGCCTACAACGTTCAGAACTTCAACAATGAGAAAGCAGCAAACTACAGAGTGATGCACACATTGACACGGGTAGAACACACACGCACACACACACATATATATATATATATACACACACACACACCAGTGGTGGCTGGTGACTCAAAAAATTCGGGAGGACAGGAGGAAAACCAACATGAAATCTTACAACATATATCATCAAACTATATCATCATCATCCCCCACCTGATGAAATCGGAGGGGGGGGGCAATTTTATATGCCAATAAAACAATTTGCTTTTACAAACAAAAACCCCTGAGTGGTGTAAAGGCTGCTTCTTTAAAGACATTTAGCATATACATGTATCTAAACAAAAAGAAGAACTCATTTTAGCCATGGACTGGTTCAGATGTGTGATTTTACCAACAAAGTGAAATTTAAATTTACAGTATTGTTCTATTGTGACAACAGATTTATGTTCTCATCAAAAACAGACAATATATATTATAATGTGATACAGGAACAGATCAGTGCTGAATACTAGAAACATTCACAGATCTAAAAGTGTAGGTTCACATCAGAAAGTATTAATGCATGTATCAAATACATGACTTACACACTCTCATCTATGTGCACGACATACAAAATATAGTCTACAAAGCTGACATGTTAACACTAGGGGTGTTAACATGAACACAAAACTCACGGTTCGTATTATATCACGGATTTGAGTCATGTCTGTTCATGACTTGTACTTACAGCAGTTTGTTTACTTTGTCTTACATGAGACATTAAATTTTGCAATTAATCCACAGTTCATATGCCTGCCGAACTGTGGGGGGTGATCCATATGGATCATGGATCAACTACAATCCGTTACACCACTAGTTAACACTTGTTATTCTAGTTACTGTAAGCTTATAACTCAATATACGTCTCAGCTTAAAAACGAACCAAAGAAACTGTCAGAAGCAAGCAGCCAGACCTCCTGCACACTAATCATACAACATCAACAGGTGACTGAGCAACCACTCAATTAAAACCGAATGAATGAATGAGTGAGTCCAGACAGATCACTGTAACTTCAACAAGCAAACTACCCACAACACATTATATGATTTCTGCTGCATTCTTGTTAAGGAGATAAATTCACACAGCAGCCACACAGACATTTAACCGTCAGAGATTAAATTAGCGACCAAAGAGACAGAGAGAGAGAAGCTGTATCTGACTCACGTTATCTGATGTCTTCTTCTTTCTATCATGGAGATGAAGTATTCATGTCATAACATCCATTTGTGACTGTTGGTCATCTTGTTTGTTAGTTAACAGAACTTTATGGCTGCAGCTTAACCAGTCTGATATCATTAGCAACAATGACAAACAAGCAAACTCTCCTGGTTGTTTCTCCGGTTGCTTCTCTCTCCAGCCTCCCTGGCGGTGTCCTGCTGCTGCTGCGCTGCACAGTCCAGATCATTTCTCCCATTAGCTTTACAACAGTCCTTAACAGTCCTTCCATGGATGTATAAAGAGTCCTTCAGGCTGCTACAACAAGCCAGCTGTTGCATTGGCTAATGCAAGGAGCTATCTACTGCTGCTACCCTAACTTACAGTGGAGAGAATTGAAGATGAAATCTGGAAACTATCATTGGACCAACTTGATGTCAATATTGCATTCTGGTTGTTGATTGGTTAGGGAGGACAGCGTCCCTTGGAGTATCATTTTACATGTTATGGCCAATCACAGTAACAGTGATACGACGCTGTGAGTCTGACTGTCTCTCTGTGTGTGCAGATCGCTGCTCGCTGTGATATCTGTCTCCTGCAGGATGTGACGGATCCGGACGGTTCAGCCATCAGGAGTCTGCTGTCGTCTCTCAACAGGTACAGTGGAAGGTACTGGAGTCACTGGTTTAAACAAAGATGTCAGTAGTTCTGCAGCTCGTCAGTTTCACACTAAATTTCGTTCAGTTGACTGACGGGACTCAAACTACAGCCGAACTAAGTCGACTGTCATCAAAACACTGTTGCAGAGAGTAACGTTTCATCTCATCATCATTCAAGTAATATGAGAAAGACAATTAACCGTAAAAGGGGAAGTACGGCGGCGTGCTGCTGCCACATCACACAATAATATTCACTTTGCTTTTTATATAACAAGAAACTTTTGGATCTAACAAGATGTTAATCATGTTATTAATGAGATAGTTTCCTGTTATAATAACAAACTTCTCTCATTATTACTAAATACTGAATTACTCTGTAACAAGAAACGTTTATTATAACAATACATCACTTTATCTCGTATCACAAAATGAACGTATCTCATTAAAACAAACTTCTCTCATTGTAACATAATTTGTTATAACAAGAAACTTCCAAATGCTGTTAAATCAAGAAAAAAGATCCACTCAGTGACTAAAGAGGATATTCTAGTTTACATCAGGTAGAAAAGTATAAACTACTGGTTTATATGAATATTAACGTCCCTCAACCTCATTTCCTGTCATCTCTCTGCTCTCTGTCATAAAAACACAACGTCCAAAAACTCCCCTGAACGCAGCATAAAGATCACACAGATGTAAAATACAGACGACTGAAACAAGCTCACAGCATTTATCATCTGATCACCATGACAGTTAACATGTTTTTAAAACATGAAAACACAGATTTCAGTTCTATGTGTTTTCCTCAAAAAAAAGTTCAGTTACTTTTCAGTTGCATTAAGATGCGCAAATACTGTTTATTTTACGAATTGAACTGCTGGATACAAGATGTCTCCTCCTCTGTGCACTGCTGTACATCACACCTGTGACGTCACAAATCAGGTGTTAAACTGAGATTAAAGGTGAGAACAGAGGAGAAAGAGGGAAACATGTTTGACTTGAGGACTGTTGTCACATATAATCTTAACTACGTTGTAACAAACCTGTTTATTGAAGCTTTTATCTTCCTGCTGTTGACACTAAGCAGCAGATCCTCAACAGACTTCCAGAAGAAAATACTTTAAATATTATAATCTGTTTCTATATCAGTAAGTCTTACAAACACACTTTGCATTTTAAACTTTTTTTTTGCAGTTTTTGCTTTTAGTAGCTGATATTTTGTATATTTAAATTTCATCTGTTTAATGAGAAAAAAAGAGACCAAGTTCTTTTCCATGAAGATGTTTTGACAGAAGGATCAAACTGAGATCAGACTCCATCATGTCGCTTCATATCAGTCAGTTAATCAGTTGTTTTGAGGAAACAGCTGAAAGTACAAAATATTGCTGTGTTTTATAATAAAATTTTCCTTTTTGGATACAGGATCAAATGTGACATTTTTATTTCATGTTTGACGTTTTTCACTATTTGAAGTTAGTAAAGGCACCAGTGTAATAATGAATGTAACAGTATCACTGCTGTATTGATACTGATGGTGATATTATATCTCTGCTGTCTGCCTCCAACAGGGAAACTAACAGGTACGACAGATTTTTACCAGCATGTGTAACAACATCTAATCAAAATGAATCATCACAATCACCTTTAATTATTAAAGCTTTAATTACCCTCTTTACTAATCCTGATGTCTATAATAACATGTCAGCTGACTGTCAACCAGAGGAAACGTCTCGTCATCATCACGTTTATCAATGATCGAGTATCGTTTAAAGATCAGACACACTGAATAATCCTGACTTTAATCCTGACTTTATGTTGCTAATCTTTAATCCAAACAGCATTATTTTATGTGCCTGAAGAACACAAAGGTTAAAGGAACAGATTTGTTCAGTTAGAGGACCAGCTGAGTTTAGCACAGAAACTGAGGGAAACTGAAAATAATACAGAGTCACATGTTGTACAACCAGACATTTTAAAAGGAAACTTTGTGGTTTAGCAGCAGTTAGCATCAAAGCTATTTGTTGACCAACAACTGCTGTTGTCAAAAGTCCAGAATCCTGTTCTCACTCAAACCCTGGGACTGAGGAAGCCAAATATCCCAGAATACATTTCACCAGTCAGTGGCGATGGCAGAGTTTATGAGAGTTTATGAGAGTTTATGAGAGTTTTGAGATTTTATGAGAGTTTTTGAGAGTTTTTGAGAGTTTATGAGAGTTTATGAGACAGGGATGTTGTTATAGTTGTTTTCCCAGGACTGCATCTCACCGTCAGTTGGTTATTTTTTCTCGGTAAATCTTCGGCTCTCAGGTACAGTTGTGTTGAAATATGATCGTCAAAGTCAAGCTGAGCTGCTGCAGATGTTCACTCTGCGTCCTCCAGAGTTTGGACAAAGGCTTCACTGGGTTTGTTAGCTGGAGTTTCTGACCCTTCTGTCTACTAAACCCACCTATGTACTGGGTGGACTGGTGACTGGTGACTGGCATGTTAGCTAACATAAAGCAGTTGCTGGATGGTATATTTTTCCTCCTGTTTCCTGTCTCTGAACTAAGCTAAGCTACACACTTTCTGGACCTTCATTAGCTCCATACTGTAGGTCCCAAAATCACAACATGCTTTGTTTAAAAACCTTTTTCCAGTCTGACTGATTTCCAGACGTCAGGTCATGTTCAGAAAGATGAAGATGTATTGATAGACGGCTGGAGTTTGTCTAGATGCTGAAACTCGTTGACAGTCAGCTGAGCGGCTTAATTAAGTGTTACGTCTAATTATATCTACCAGTTAAACTGGGATTTATTATGTCTGGATGAGAGACCTCAACATCAGCAATCTGAACCTAAAATGATGGTGTGGAGTCAGATGCAGTCATCAGTTTTAGTAACTAGATCAGAATTTATGATGATTTAACAAATAATTTAATATCCTGATAAATGCAGTTTGAACAGAGTAAAAAGATGTAAACTTTCAACCAGAAACACATTTTCTATCAGTTTAGAAATGAAGGAAAAAAATGAAATTGTACCATAATTAATTAAAGGATTTGTGGATCAAGACTTTTGATGAAAGGTGTAATATAAGCTGTTAATACTGTGGATATTAATTATATAAGTACTTAAATGCCGACAGAATGATGGATGGAAATAATACTTTATACGTCATATTTGGCCCAATTTAACCTTAAATATCATCATAAGTGAAACGAGGCGGCTGCTCTCCTCCTGGTGACGTCTGACACAGATCAATCTGATTAATTGGTGATTATGATGTTTAAACTCTGGTGGTCGGTGTGTGTCTGCTCATACTTAAACATGTCAGATGTTCACTGGTTGTTACTGTAATACAAAAATACCTCTTAACAGATGCATGTGTACTGGTCTGAAGGCATAAACCAGTGTAATGCATGACAATGATTATACATTTTATATAATAACCGAGCACTTTCTTGGGATAAATTCTACTTTTATGACGCTTATATATTTTGTGGACAAAGTACACCAGTAAACCACCACTAGCAGCTCAGTAATAAACATAATTATCTGTGTGTGTGTGTGTGTGTGTGTGTGTGTGTGTGTGTGTGTGTGTGTGTGTGTGTGTGTGTGTGTGTGTGTGTGGAGGTATGAGGACTACACCTACAAGGCAGTGTCCAGTAAGAGTTTGGGAAAGTCTCCTACTGACCTGCAGAAGTACGTCTTCATCTACAGGTGAGACACGGCGCTCTGCTCCATTTCAAACCTCAGACTGGGATTTTAAAAAACTGGAAATGATGTCTTATTTTGTTCAGACTGTAGAATAAAGTCTCTCATGTTCTTTGAGCTCTTTCAGTCCTTCACCCTGTACTTTATAAAACTGCTCAGGTATTTGTTAAAATGCAGACAACAGATGTATTAAGTGGTGAACTGCCCCTTTAATGTTCAGATCTGAACCAGATAAGAACAGTTTAGTTGTTAAATGTTTTGATCTCCTCTGTGAATGTTCATCTAATATAAACTGGATTTAGCAGCAGACCAGTAAATCCACCACATGACCTCTTCCTGTTCTGAACGTCTCCTCTTCGTCTCCCGACAGGACGGAGACGGTCAACGTGACGGATCAGCATCAGTACCAGAACAAAGACTTTTTCGTCAGACGGCCGTTTGTCGTTAAGTTCCACAGCAAAAAAACTGGTCAGTGGAAACAAAACACTTCTGTCAAATGAAGTTTATTTCACGTCTCTTCTGGTTCTGGTTCATCATCGAGAGAGAGAAAAGTTTCATTTTGCTGTTTCTGTTTGTGTTCTGAGGAGGCGACGATATGAGAGACTAAATCAAATCAAAACAACTTTATTTGTCCACCAGAAATTCATCTTCAGCTTGTCTGAACATTAATATCACATCATGTCAACTTTCATCATTCATCACAACGTTGTTTCTTTTCATCCTCGGCGTTCTGACGAGTCTGATGTCTTTTAGCAGCAAACACGTTGAAATGAAACAGCGTTTTCTATGAGAACAAAGTCTGTTTGAACATTTACATCATTTCAACTTTCCCTGAATTATTCCTACAAATGATGAGACATGTAAACTTTATGTTGAGGGAGAATAATTCTACAAACATCACGTAAGTGTAAGAATATTAGAAAACAGCAGTTAAAAAGTATCATCTGCACAATTAAATATGTAAATATAATATGATCCTGTTAATATTTGATAGAAAGGTGTTGAGACCCTTTATGTAAGAATTTAAAGTTCCGTTTACTTTAGTTTGTTATATATTTGAATGTGATAATGAATCTGATGTTTATATATGATGTTTGTTTTGATATTTGTGATATTTTTGATGTGTGGCCTTTATATTCCTGCTTCTTTTCTATGTATTTTATTGAATTATGAATTGATTGGAGATGTTTATCATCCTGGGCGGGTTGGAGAGTGTTTGTCAGCCTACGTATGGATGTGACCTGATGAAGATCTGAGCCGCAGACTGACAGCTGATCCAGCTGTGCTGCTGTTCACCAACACTGACGTCACTTCAGACGTCTTCCTTTCTCTAAAAACGTGTTTCCTTGATTCTTCTTTCCTCGCAGCAAGTGAAGGAAACAAGGAGACAGTTAAAACAGATGAGAAGCCTCCCTGAGCTGTGAATAACAGGAAGACAACTGGCTTTAACTCTCACATACTGACTGATTCTTATTCTTCCTCTTTCACTGCTTCCGCTTCTCGTTTTCTTTCGTCTGTTCACAGAAATCAAGGACTTTATCTTGGTTCCTCTGCACAGTGACCCCGGCAAGGCCGTGCAGGAGATCGACCGGCTCTACGACGTCTTTCAGGAAGTCAGCAAGAAATGGAACAACACGGTGAGAGTTTGGTAGGAAGGAAGAGAGAAACCTGAAGGTTCATTCAGACGGATTCAAGAGCAAAATTCATCTCATTCTTGTTCAGATTTGGCTGCTGGTTCCTTGTTTATTCACCTCAAACTAATGTAACTAAATACATTTACTCTGCATTTAAAGGACAAGTTCACAGTTTGTCCAGTGTGTCTTAAAGCAAAGTGTGTGTGTGTGTGTGTGTGTGTAGAATGTGATGTTTTTAGGAGATTTCCACGCCGGCTGCGCCTACGTGACCCGACACACCAAGAAGAACATCAGACTGTTCACCAATACAAAGTTCTCCTGGCTGATCGGAGACAGATTAGACACCACCGTCACCGACGACACCAGCTGTCCATATGACAGGTGTGTGTGTGTGTGTGTGTGTGTGTGTGTGTGGAGGAGGTGATGTGAGGGAGAGGAAGTGAGGAGCAGGAGGAAACATTTAAGAAAAGAAGTGAATTTTTCATGTTTTTATGAATATTTTTTAAAATATTTTTTCATTAATTTGTATCTGTACTTTCTGTGTGTGTGTGTGTGTGTGTGTGTGTGTTTGTGTGTGTGTGTTTGTGTGTGTGTGTGTGTGCGTGTGTGTGCGTGTTTGTGTGCGTGTTTGTGTGTGTGTGTGTGTGTGCATGTGTGTGTGTGTGTGTGTGTGTGCGTGTGTGTGTGTGTGTGTGTCAGGATCGTAGTACATGGGAAGCCCTTCCTGAAGGCGATCTCGCCGTTCTCTGCAAAAGTCTTCAACTTTGCCCAAGAGTTCAAACTAACCAGGACCAAGGTTTGTTCTTTCTTTCTTTCTACACGGCTGTAACGTTACCAGACTTTTTTTTTAACCACTTTGGTCCTGACTGAAACATCTCAACAAGTCTCTTGTACATATTGAACCACATCTGTGAAACTTACATTGAAATATTCAGTTATTTGTTAGTTTTCTTATGCACATTACATAACATCACCCACAGTGTGTGTGATATATATCTCACTACTATATGTATATATCTATACTGTGTTTATAGTGCAAACAGCTTGAGGTGGTGGTGTGTTATGTGTGTGATGTGAAGAAAACTAACAAATAACTGAATTCAGCGATTTCGGGGTTTTTTGCGTCGTTCGTCTTTTATTGGTGCAAAAAGTTTTTCTGTAAAATTTCCTCCAAAGTTCAACATGCACACAGACGTACCTGTTGTTGTTTTGTCCACCAGGTGCTGGAGGTGAGCGACCACTTACCTGTGGAGGTGAGACTAAAGAGCTCCGCCCTTCTCCTTCAGGCCACGCCCCTTCTGTTCCTCCTCAGCGCGGCTGCGACGGCGCCGTTCCTCCGGTCCGCTCTGTGATCGTCTGCTCAGTAAACTTTTCAGTTTATCAGCTTTATTATATATTATATTATATTATTATTATATTATATATTTATACACGGGAATAAAAGGACAAATCCGTCTTTTTTTACCCAAAATAACAAACTTTTTCTTTCAATCACAGCTGAAATATTTCAGTTTTTTTTTTTCTGAAGATGAATTATATTTTGGCGGTGACGTCATATTTATTTTCATATCCGAAGTGAATAAGCTGTTCTCTCCAGTGATCAAACCAGTATCTCCATAATGACAAATAATCATCATAACCTGCTCTGAAACGTTACAGAGTGCATCATTCACACCTTCATTCACTTCCACTCAGTTATTATCTCTCAATAATAATAATATTCACTTTCATATCATCAACTACAGCAGCTTTACCTTTCCCTTTCATTCATTTCAGAGATTTTATATTTTCGTCGCTGCAGTTTTTTTAACATTTATTTCCCTTTAAACAGTGAACCAATCAGCAGTGATTATCTGAACATGTGATATGTGACAGTAACTGTAATCTGAGTCAAACAGACTCTTCAACTGTTTTTAGATTTATATTCTGACATAAAACCATCAGATGCCAAATACAAGAATTTAAAGACTTTAAAAGATAATTCCAGTTTATTACAACTTACTATGATAACTTTATCCATCAGTTGTATCAGTTATAATAATATTGTACCACAAGTTTTCACCAAAGAAAAACAAAATATTATCTTCCAAACACTGAGATGTGTTTGAAAGCTCTGGAGAAAGATAGTAAGAGGACCTTGATTTATTTTAAAGTAGTGAGGAGTTTATGATGGAGGTGTTTCTGGTCCACGTTGCTGCTGTCAGGTGGAGGTTTTTTGGGTCATTGAATGAATGAATGTACGTTAGATTAAACTTTAATAACACGTTGTATAAATGTTTGTCTCTCTTCTGTCGTCACAACATGTACAGATGTAAATATCTGGAATATCTCAGGAATGTTTTAACATTTATTGTTTGTGTGTTTTTTAATATTCAGTAAACATTTTGATGTTGAAATTAAAATTCTTAAGATGTTTCAATATGAAGTCTGTTGATTTTTACAGTATAAAAGCTTTTCTCAAGCCTTATTGGAATTATGACAAATGATAAAAGTGATGTTTGGGATCAATCAGGATTATGGATCAGTGGATATATGTTGTGAATTACATGCATACTAAACATATTTTAAAAAGGGATCAAAAGACAGATTAGGTAAAAGATATTTACCTGTTTAGTTCCTGTATGAGTTCAAGCCTCCTGTGGAGTTTTATTATAAATAATCAATAGTTCTGTTTACATAAACTGACTGTGTTTGCTGGAAGTCCAACAGATGTGTTGAATGTATTTCCTTCCTCATAAAACATTTGCAAAGCAAAGTATTTGAATTCCTGCATTGTTTACATCATGTTTACAGTCTTCTTCTTCTTCTTCTCTGCCTTTACTGGCACAGTTCTGCATTTCTTAGTGGTTTACAGCCACCTGTACAGTTACACAATACAAATAAAACAGGACCCATTCATGAAAAAAGTAACTCCAAAGCTGTCAAATAAATGTAGTGGAGTAGAAAGTACAATATTTCCCTCTGAAATGTAGAAAGTAGCATCACATGGAAATACTCAAGTAAAGTACAAGTACCTCGCAACTTAAACATCAGTACAGTACTTGAGTAAATGTACTTAGTTACTTTCCAGCTCTGGTTTGCAGTAAGTCACCAGGTACTCGTGTATAAATGTATAAAACATCCTGTTTGCAGGTCTGTCCTCCTGCGCGCGCTGCTGCAGCGCTGCAGCTGCATGTTTGTCAGAACAACTTGTTCCACCAACGAGGAAGAAATGCTAGTTCCTCAAAGCAGAGATCGTCTATTGTTGCCAGGAGGAGGCTCACTCCAGCTGAACAAACAGAATCATCATCAGAATCATTTTGTCCCCAGTGAGGAAGTTTTGCTTGTTAGACTGTTTGACTGTAGAAAGAAGGGAAACAACAGGATTAGTTTAGAATAAGAGGAGAAACAGCGATGACATATGCAATATTTAGTATTAATATATGTCTGGAGGGGATCTTTAAGCCAGGAGTCCAAACTCTCCTGATTTAGATATTTTATATTACATTTATTCAGTTAACAGTTAACTTCTATAAAATGTGTCTCAAATCATTATCCACACCACCAACGATAACCTTCTGATGGACATACCGTGCTATAAAATTTCCATTTATTTATTTATTTGGTTTAAAGGATGGGTTCACAATTGTTCAAGTGTGTTTTAAAGCAACAGTCAGCTGTCCAAAGATGAAGGTCAACAGGAGCAGGATTACAGAGCGGGCTGCAGTGGTGCTGGTGGACAGGACGGAGGATGCTTGGTCAGCTACCTCAGGAGAACAGGACTGATAGAAGAAAAGTGCGACAATCCCGAAACTGTGATACTGATACAGAGGAAGCAGCTTGTCAGTGTTGTTAACGGTCCCCGGAAACAGCAGCAGAGTGAGAAGTCTCGCTCTCACTGCTCTCTGCTCTGTGTCCCCGGAAACAGCAGCAGAGTGAGAGGTCTCCGCCCCTCGCTGCTCTCTGCTTTAGGAAACGTGGCCTTATCGACTCTCAGCAGCGCCGCTGGATGAATGAGACTCTTTCAGCTTCACAGCCTCCGTGTGTCCGTCAGTCTCCGCCACACAGCTACAGCTCTGAACCACCATGTCTGAGGCAGAACCAGCCCCGGCCTCGGCCCCGGAGGCCGTCGCCGCTGCCGTCCTGGACGCCCTGAACGCCACGGACTCCAACGGGACCGAGGCGCTGAACGCCACGGCCAAATTCGTGGCCACCCCGGAGGGCACGGCGCTGGCGTACGGGAGCCTGGTGTTCATGGCGCTGCTGCCCATCTTCTTCGGAGCGCTGCGGTCCGTCACCTGCTCCAAATCAAAGGTACCCTCCAGCGGCTGTTTCCTCCCGAACCGACCGCGGTGTGGAGGCTTCGCTTCAGCCAGACTGCCGTTAGCCTCCGCGGGATAGCTAGCTCGCTAACGGCTCGCTAACGGCTCGCTAACCGGGCGATTCTGAAATATTTTTAATATATTTCTCAAACTAGAAACCGAGAAAGTGGAGTTCACTGTGGAATAAAGTGCTGCGTGTGTTACATTTATTGACATACTAAAAAAAAGCTGTTTCCGTTCAGAAAAACGTTCCAGCTGTTTGGATTTAACGGTTATTTTCAGCGGTTTAAAGTCTTCATCGCAACTTGTTGCATCAATATTCTGTTTATTGTTTAACGCCGGAAGATGTTTGTTCTTCAGAGTCTTTAAACGGTAACAAACGAAAGTATCAAATACTCGTGTTTTTATTCGTTGAACTGATTGTCCGGTTTTGGTCACTTTTTACCCGCTGTCCCCGGTGTTTACCCGCTGTCCCCGGTGTTTACCCGCTGTCCCCGGTGTGTTTACCCGCTGTGCCCGGTGTTTACCCGCTGTGCCCGATGTGTTTACCCGCTGTCCCCGGTGTTCACCCGCTGTGCCCGATGTGTTTACCCGGTGTCCCTGGTGTTTACCCGTTGTCCCCGGTGTGTTCACCCGCTGTGCCCGATGTGTTTACCCGTTGTCCCCGGTGTGTTCACCCGCTGTGCCCGATGTGTTTACCCGCCGTCCCCGGTGTGTCCCCGGTGTGTTTACCTGCCGTCCCCGGTGTTTACCCGCCGTCCCCGGTGTGTCCCCGGTGTGTTTACCTGCCGTCCCCGGTGTTTACCCGCCGTCCCCGGTGTGTCCCCGGTGTGTTTACCTGCCGTCCCCGGTGTTTACCCGCCGTCCCCGGTGTGTCCCCGGTGTTTACCCGCTGTCCCCGGTGTTCACCCGCCGTCCCCGGTGTGTCCCCTGTGTGTCCCCGGTGTGTCCCCGGTGTGTTTACCTGCTGTCCCCGGTGTTTACTCGCTGTCCCCGGTGTTTACCCGCCGTCCCCGGTGTGTCCCCGGTGTTTACCCGCTGTCCCCGGTGTTCACCCGCCGTCCCCTGTGTGTCCCCTGTGTGTCCCCGGTGTGTTTACCTGCTGTCCCCGGTGTGTTTACCCGCCGTCCCCGGTGTGTCCCCGGTGTTTACCCGCTGTCCCCGGTGTGTTTACCTGCTGTCCCCGGTGTGTTTACCCGCCGTCCCCGGTGTGTCCCCGGTGTGTTTACCCGCCGTCCCCGGTGTGTCCCCGGTGTTTACCCGCTGTCCCCGGTGTTTACCTGCCGTCCCAGGTGTTTACCCGCTGTCCCCTGTGTGTCCCCTGTGTGTCCCCGGTGTGTCCCCGGTGTGTTTACCTGCAGTCTAACCTGTGTTCTAACGGGCTGTGACGTCATATTGCCGGATATAAGTTGAGGAGCTGGTGTGTGGGCTGAGAGGAGTCTGCTGCTGCTGCCTCAGTATGAGACACGTGTACAACGCGGATTTATTTGCTCTGTTTTTGGGGGGTTTTGCAGACATGCGCAGTTGTGACTGTTAGTTTTAGGTAACAGTAAAAAAAGAGTCCCACATCCTCTGCGCTGCGGGGAGGTGATGATGACTGACGACACAACTCACACCAAACTAGAGCTGCAACCATCGCCAACTGGTACATTAATCACCAAGTGTTTGATCATTAATTAATTGTTTTGAGTGATTTTTTTTATTTTTAAAGAAGAAAATGTCCAAATTCTCTGATGCCAGCTTCATAAATGTGAATATTTTCTGGTTTTAGTCTCTATGACACTAAACTGAATATGTTTGTTGTGGACAAAACAAAACATTTGAGGTCATGTTGGACTTTAGGAAACACTGATCAACATTTTATACATTTTTAGATCAAATGACTAATTGATTAATGGAGAAAATAATTGACAGATTAATCGATAATGAAAATAATCCTTAGTTGCAGCCCTTAAAGGATTATGTGAAGACTAATTTGATACAAATTCCATTCTTTTGAGTCAGTCAAGTCAGTTTTTATATATATAGCTCAGTATCACAAATTACATCTTCTGTTCTTAAACCCTCGATTCAGATAAAGACAAACTGCCCCAAACAGAACAGACCGACACACTAAAACTACTGTCAATTAAAGTCAATTAGTCAACAAAGTCCACTTTTAAGCAAAAATGCCAAATATTCTCTGGTTCCAGCTTCTCAGATGTGACTATTTGCTCCTCTCGGCCTTACGGAGCTTTATAGTGAGTTTCAGCTCATTGTTTATCTGTCCGGCTGCAACTTCACTGTTCTGGTTCACTCTCAGCGCTGTAAAAGCTGTAAAAAAGCCGCTGTTCACTACCTGCTCACAGTTAGCTGTAGACTAGCTGGTGAACATAGTGGAGCATTTAGCAGCTAAAGAGCCAGATATTTCCCTCAGGAGTTGGTGGAGGCCAGAAACAGCTAAAAGAGAGAATATTGGACAGAAACACGACTCCACATAAATGATAATGTTGCTCTGTAAATAAGCAGCTGTTTGCTAACAAGTTCAACATGTCAACTTAAAGCTGATGATGTTTCTGTGTCACTTCAGGCTTCAGGAAAATATGATGTGATTTTCAGTTTCCTGACATTTTATAGACAGTTTGCTTACTGGCTGTTTACATAACTTTCATTTGAAGTTGCTATTTGAACTTAGATGGAGAGCAGTGACATGTTAGCAGCATGTTAGCAACATTTTAGCGACGTGTTAGCGACATTTTAGTGACATGTTAGCTATGCGTTAGTGACGTGTTAGCGACGTGTTAGCGACATTTTAGTGACATGTTAGCGATGCGTTAGTGACGTGTTAGCGACATGTTAGCAGCGTGTTAGCGACATTTTAGTGACATGTTAGCGATGCGTTAGTGACACGTTAGCGACATGTTAGCAGCATGTTAGCGACATTTTAGTGACATGTTAGCGATGCGTTAGTGACACGTTAGCGATGCGTTAGTGACGTGTTAGCGACATTTTAGTGACATGTTAGCGATGCGTTAGTGACACGTTAGCGACATGTTAGCAGCATGTTAGCGACATTTTAGTGACATGTTAGTGACGTGTTAGCAACATGTTAGCGATATGTTAGTGACGTGTTAGTGACGTGTTAGTGACGTGTTAGCGATGTGTTAGTGACATGTTAGCGACGTGTTAGCAACGTGTTAGTGATGTGTTAGCGACGTGTTAGCAACGTGTTAGTGATGTGTTAGCGACGTGTTAGTGATGTGTTAGTAAAAGGCGTCTGAGTCGTTAGATTTGAATGTATTTTTGAATATGCGAATGGAAAATGAGTTCAGTTGCTCTTTATTTTGATTTGAGGACGTTTTATCAGCTAATTTTTACTCGGTATGTTTGTGTTTTGTCAGTTTTGTGTCTGACAGGTTCAGTCAGATTCATCTCGACTCGTTCAGATTACTGTCAGCAGCCTTTAAAGTCTGCAAATTGAATGAATTGGTAAATAATTGTTATTCTTGTGTTGACTGCAGCTTGTTACGGTGGCTGAGTTAGTTTCTCCAGCTGCTTCCGTCTCTGTCCAGACTTGTTCCACCTGATAATGACAGTAAAACACAAACCGCCAGAGGCGTTTAATGTTATTATCTACATTTTTTTAAAGAGCCAATCAGAAATAGTTTTACCACTTTGGGACGTGTTTGCATATAAACGTGCAGAGTAGAAGGAACTTGAATATTATTGGCTCACAGCGAGAGTGTACGGTGGCCAGCAGGGACAAAAATGTGCTGTGTTGTTTGGGTTTGAATCTGGTGCCTGAACTTTGTTGCGTGTCATCCTTCCTCTTCCTCTTCCTCTTCCTCTCTGTTCTTCCTTTCTCTCCTTACTGTCGGCCATCTTTACAAGAAGCTTTAATCATTAAAACCTGTTTTCCTCTCAGAAACGATAATGTTCTTTTTTCCTGCATCTGAAACTTGTTGGGTTGATTTTTTGATTTTGTGTTCCTGCTTCCAGTCCTGCTCTTTGATCGCTCTCTCTCTCTCCTGTCTGTCTGTGCACATCTGTCTGTCCATCCATCCGTCCGTCCGTCTGTCTGTCGTCCGTCTGTCGTCTGTCTGTAGGAGCTCGGAGAAAATGGTTACGATTCTGGGTTCAGAGTGAGTATGAGAGCCGCTGTGAGCACCAAATACACACTGCAGCACTAACACAACAGTAATGAACACTGGAGGTGTGTAGCATGAAGCTAATATAATATAATATAATATAATATATATATATATATATATATATATATATATATATATATAATATAATAACAGTGTGTGTGTGTTTGTGTGAGGAGGACTCACAGAGGAACCTGTCTAATGAGTTCAATCAGATACAACTACAGTCTTTATTCACAGGAAGTAGTTGAAGAACCTGAAAAACTAAACTGTTCTGATGTAATATTTTGATTTTTTTTTAAACTAATACCAAAACAATACTTTTGTCAATATCCTGCTTGCAGGAATATACATATAACTATATTCCTATATAATATACATATAAATGTGTGCTGAAACACAAGAATGAACTTTGCTGAAGAAAAAATTTGCAGCATTAAAGAACTGTTCCCAGTGTTCCCAGTGTTCCCAGTGTTCCCAGTGTGTTAAACCAGCAGTCAGGTGTCTGTAACTGGATATTAAAAGATCCTTCAAATGTGCTTTAATGGAAGTGATGGAGGATAAAATCCCCAGTGTGTCCACTAGGGGTCTGCTTGAATACAAATATGTTATTCTGTAAAGCACAAATAGTGAGTTTGTTTTTTGTTTGTTTTTTACGAATATTTGTTTCATACAAATATTTTTAAAATTATTTGTTTTTGGAAAAAAAAAATAAAACATGTCAAACACCAGCGAGCAGGTCAGTTCTAGTCTCTGTCTATCAGCAGGTCACATCCACCTGCTACATGACGCAGATTTCTTCATTTGGACGTCACTTCAATTTTCATCAGTTTTCTAAAATTAAAAACAAAAACAGGATTTTTAAGCCTCTGTTCACTTTCATTCGAATACAAATAATTTTGCTGCCTCGACAAATACAAATACTGCACGTCCCTAGTTTACACACAGTCACTAGAAGTCTGTGTGAAGCTTCTATTCAGCTTCAGCAGTCTGAGTTAGTCATATCAAGTGGATATCTGACACATTTACAGTCTTTTTAACATCAAATTCCCTCTTTGTGTTTCCTCGGACAGTGTTTCCCTGTTGAGCTGCAGGTGGAAGTATAGTAACAAAAAGAGGAACTTTGGCACTAAAAAGACTGTAACGTTGAAAGATATCTACTTGATTTGACTCATTTGGACGCTGAAGCTTCATATTAGCTTCAGACTGTGGATTTTGTCCTCCATCACTTCCATTGTAAGGTCATTATGAAGGGATCTTCTAATGGTCAGTATGAACAGGAGGAATGATTACAGCAAGAAACACACTGACTGTTGGTTTAAGACACACTTGATAAACTGTGAACTTTAAATGAACCTCTTAATATCTGAAGTGAACAGGTTTATTTATATCTGACAACTTTCTGCATGTTTCTGATCAGTTGGTTCCACATGTTTGAGGTTTTGATACTCGGCTCTAAAAATACATTTATAAAATATGAATCCATAAACCTCCAAGAACAACTCAGTGTGATTAAAACAGCATTCTGACTGTTTGCATGAATCAAGCTGCAAACACAAGTTCAGTATCTGCAGTATTGTTATTATTTTCTTGATGAATTGATCAGTTGTTTTGTCTATAAAATGGTGAAAAGTGTGGATCAGTGTTTCCCAGACATGACGTCCTCATTGTTTTGTTCACAAAGATCTTCAGTTTATTGTCACAGAGACTAAAGAAACCAGAAAATATTCACATTTAAGAAGCTGGAATCAGAGAAATTGGACTTCAACTAATCAATAAATGGACTAATCGTTGCAGCTCTACTCATCAATAAACAGATGAATTATTCCGTTAATTTGGGGGAAACTTGATCAGCATATTTTTGAACCATATGATTCATAATATTCTTGTATCATTTAAATATTCTGAACAGTTTTCAGTCTTTATCGTCGCAGCTGATAAACAGATTCAGGCTCCTTCAAACAAGCTGCAACAAACTGTTATTTTTACTTTCAGATCTATCAATGAGGGGTTTTTTTTCTTCAATTAATCGTTTTAATTTGAAAACCAGTGAAGGATAAATGCACATTGCAACCTGAAAACTGTCAGATTGGATGTTTTTTCTGATGTTAGCTGCTAACTGTTTGTTTTTGTTGTTTGAACTTGATACATGAGAATTTCCTCCTGCATGTGTTCGTACAGCAGAATCTCTCAGCTCTGTCTGAACATGTTTCTGACCAATCACAGAGCTCGATGCTGTGAGGCTGTCAGAGACTTACAGCACACGTTTATGACTCTTCAAACATGGGCGTATCTTCATGTGTCCATCAAAAAAAAAACACAACCGCAACCACAAGCAAACAGGTTTAACTCATAGTGGAACATATTCAAACACGCAGTGACAAGGATCTTCCTCTTCCTCTTCCTCTTCCTCTCCTCCTCTCGTCTGTCCCAGTTTTTCCTGTCTCGGGGGAGCAGACGGAGGAGTTTATAGATGGAGGTGACTCTCAGGCTTCTCTCTCAGGGAAACAGCTGAGAGTCTCTCAACAGCCAATCAGGACAAAGAACAAATCAAACTCCAATTAAATAAGACGATCATTCCTTTCAAAACAAAAGAATTACAGTTAATTACAACTCGGGTCTTATTTTCATACTGTTGTCCATCATGAACACGTCAGAATTATTACAGCCACTGTGTTTCTGGCTTAAATGGAGTTTGTACTGGTTTGAAACTGGTCCAGTCCCTCTCTCTCTCTCTGTCCGTCTGTATTCATCTGTCTGTTTCTCTCTGCAGAATGCGTCAGACATGCCAGAGACCATCACCAGTCGAGACGCGGCGAGGTTCCCCATCATCGCCAGCTGTACTCTGTTTGGACTCTACCTGTTCTTCAAGGTGAGACAGGAAGTTCTTCATCCTGCTGGTAACTTTCCAGAATCCTTTTACCAGAGCAGCAGAGGTGGAAACCTGCTCTTCATACGCTGAATTCCACTACGGGTGTAAAAACAGTTCAATAGCAGTTCAAACACCAGCAACGTTTATCATGAACATGTTTGTGAGAACACAACTCTCATCTGGATTCAGGCCTCCGGCTTCTTTATTTCTTTCTTTATCTATTTATTTCTTTATTCTTCTTGATCCTTTTCCAGTTGTAAGGAAAGCTTCTCAGTAATATTCCACAACTATATGATTACTCAGGCTGGGCTACAGGACGGAAACTTCAGGGAGTTATTTAAAGAAGCGACATGAAAGCGTTTTCCTTTCTCCTTGTTTAAGTGTGTCACAGCAGAGTCGCTATAACAGGACGACAGTTTCTCTGTAGACAGAGGAGACTGTGATGATAACAGCGTCTCTGTGAGGATCAGGTGGGCGGGAGATTATCCACTGTATATATGACTGATATCACATTGTTACAAGAATCTCATATTACAGCAAGATACACGCAAACTAGACGAGATACACGCAAACTAGACGTGATACACGCAAACTAGACACGTTACACGCAAACTAGACACGATACACGCAAACTAGACGCGATACACGCAAACTAGACACGTTACACGCAAACTAGACACGATACACGCAAACTAGACACGATACACGCAAACTAGACGAGATACACGCAAACTAGACACGACACGCAAACTAGACACGATACACGCAAACTAGACACGTTACACGCAAACTAGACACGTTACACGCAAACTAGACGCGATACACGCAAACTAGACACGACACGCAAACTAGACGAGATACACGCAAACTAGACACGACACGCAAACTAGACACGATACACGCAAACTAGACACGTTACACGCAAACTAGACGCGATACACGCAAACTAGACACGTTACACGCAAACTAGACACGACACGCAAACTAGACGAGATACACGCAAACTAGACACGTTACACGCAAACTAGACGAGATACACGCAAACTAGACACGTTACACGCAAACTAGACGAGATACACGCAAACTAGACACGATACACGCAAACTAGACACGTTACACGCAAACTAGACGAGATACACGCAAACTAGACACGACACGCAAACTAGACACGTTACACGCAAACTAGACACGATACACGCAAACTAGACGAGATACACGCAAACTAGACACGACACGCAAACTAGACACGATACACGCAAACTAGACGAGATACACGCAAACTAGACACGATACACGCAAACTAGACACGTTACACGCAAACTAGACGAGATACACGCAAACTAGACACGACACGCAAACTAGACACGTTACACGCAAACTAGACACGACACGCAAACTAGACACGTTACACGCAAACTAGACGAGATACACGCAAACTAGACACGATACACGCAAACTAGACACGTTACACGCAAACTAGACACGATACACGCAAACTAGACGAGATACACGCAAACTAGACACGACACGCAAACTAGACACGATACACGCAAACTAGACACGTTACACGCAAACTAGACACGTTACACGCAAACTAGACGCGATACACGCAAACTAGACACGTTACACGCAAACTAGACACGTTACACGCAAACTAGACACGTTACACGCAAACTAGACGCGATACACGCAAACTAGACACGTTACACGCAAACTAGACACGTTACACGCAAACTAGACACGATACACGCAAACTAGACACGTTACACGCAAACTAGACACGTTACACGCAAACTAGACACGTTACACGCAAACTAGACGCGATACACGCAAACTAGACACGTTACACGCAAACTAGACACGTTACACGCAAACTAGACACGTTACACGCAAACTAGACGCGATACACGCAAACTAGACACGTTACACGCAAACTAGACACGTTACACGCAAACTAGACACGATACACGCAAACTAGACACGTTACACGCAAACTAGACACGTTACACGCAAACTAGACACGATACACGCAAACTAGACACGATACACGCAAACTAGACACGTTACACGCAAACTAGACACGTTACACGCAAACTAGACACGTTACACGCAAACTAGACACGATACACGCAAACTAGACACGTTACACGCAAACTAGACGCGATACACGCAAACTAGACACGTTACACGCAAACTAGACACGTTACACGCAAACTAGACACGTTACACGCAAACTAGACGCGATACACGCAAACTAGACACGTTACACGCAAACTAGACACGATACACGCAAACTAGACACGTTACACGCAAACTAGACACGCAAACTAGACACGACACGCAAACTAGACACGCAAACTAGACACGTTACACGCAAACTAGACACGATACACGCAAACTAGACACGATACACGCAAACTAGACACGTTACACACAAACTAGACACGACACGCAAACTAGACACGTTACACGCAAACTAGACACGATACACGCAAACTAGACACGTTACACGCAAACTAGACACGTTACACGCAAACTAGACACGTTACACGCAAACTAGACGAGATACACGCAAACTAGACACGTTACACGCAAACTAGACACGATACACGCAAACTAGACACGTTACACGCAAACTAGACACGACACGCAAACTAGACACGTTACACGCAAACTAGACACGATACACGCAAACTAGACACGATACACGCAAACTAGACACGTTACACGCAAACTAGACGAGATACACGCAAACTAGACGCGATACACGCAAACTAGACACGTTACACGCAAACTAGACACGTTACACGCAAACTAGACACGATACACGCAAACTAGACACGTTACACGCAAACTAGACGTGATACACGCAAACTAGACACGATACACGCAAACTAGACACGATACACGCAAACTAGACACGTTACACTCAAACTAGACACGTTACACGCAAACTAGACACGTTACACGCAAACTAGACACGATACACGCAAACTAGACACGATACACGCAAACTAGACACGATACACGCAAACTAGACACGTTACACTCAAACTAGACACGTTACACGCAAACTAGACACGTTACACGCAAACTAGACACGTTACACGCAAACTAGACACGATACACGCAAACTAGACACGTTACACGCAAACTAGACACGTTACACGCAAACTAGACACGATACACGCAAACTAGACACGATACACGCAAACTAGACACGTTACACGCAAACTAGACACGATACACGCAAACTAGACACGTTACACGCAAACTAGACACGTTACACGCAAACTAGACACGATACACGCAAACTAGACACGTTACACGCAAACTAGACGAGATACACGCAAACTAGACGAGATACACGCAAACTAGACGCGTTACACGCAAACTAGACGCGTTACACGCAAACTAGACACGATACACGCAAACTAGACGCGATACACGCAAACTAGACGAGATACACGCAAACTAGACGCGATACACGCAAACTAGACGCGATACACGCAAACTAGACACGATACACGCAAACTAGACACGTTACACGCAAACTAGACACGATACACGCAAACTAGACGAGATACACGCAAACTAGACGAGATACACGCAAACTAGACGCGATACACGCAAACTAGACACGATACACGCAAACTAGACACGTTACACGCAAACTAGACACGTTACACGCAAACTAGACGAGATACACGCAAACTAGACGCGATACACGCAAACTAGACACGTTACACGCAAACTAGACACGTTACACGCAAACTAGACACGTTACACGCAAACTAGACGTGATATAACAGAAGGAATAATTATTTAAAGGACCGACAGGGAACGACTGCTGATGTGAAAACAGCTGTTAAGTGTTAAAATGTCATTTCTGTGTTAATACATATAACTGATAATAGACTAAACTTAATGAAGCACCTCGTGCTCTAAATAATCTGAATATGTTTTTATGGTGAACTCATAACACAATTACACATATTAGCTTCTTCTCTAATGAAACACATGATAGTTTAATATAAGAACCAGTTTGAGGCTTCTGTGCTCTGCAGTTTTGGATGAATGTGTGTAGAAACCAGTTCTGCTCACTGTAACCAGTAACTTCACTGCCTGTAAGCGTCTCGTTATGTGCAGCGTCATATCTCCGCCCGTCGCTCCTCGTTAAGTTCTGCTCTGCTACATTAAAATTCCAGTTCTGAGGACCAGAAATATGCAGCTGGGATCAAAACACCGGGGGAGGACTGTCCACCGGACCGGAAGCCCATTAGTCTGACGGCCCGTTATCCCGAAAAACAAACCAGCACGGCTCCGAAAATACACTCAGAGGTTGTTGGAGTTCAGTGAAGGCTGGTTTTACTGTCCAGACTCCGTTAACATAATACTCCGTTTAACAGATCTGAGCTTCCTGTTGCACAGATTCTCCTCCTGAATCACAACATACGACTCAGTTTGACTCCTAAAGAAAGACTTTTCATTTCGGCTGATGTTAATGACTGACCGGAAAGAGTAGTTTAGTTATTTTATGATGTTAATAGTGTTCTGTTGTGAAAGTCCTGCATTCAAAACATATGTAACAGTAAATATTTATCAGTTAACGGTGCAGTGTTTAGGATTTACACACTTACACATAGTGGCCAAACTGTGTAATTATAACATCACATGTTTATTTGGTTGTAATCTGCAGCTTCACCACTAGATGCCACTAATTCTCTCACACTGGTACGTCGTTGAATATCATCACATTAACCTCCGTTAACATGTTGTTAAATTTAAATATCTGCTCCTGAAAGATAATTTATGACTTCTAATGACTCATAAACAGGAAGTAACTCATCCTGCAAACATTGAACATAATTTACTATTAATTTTAGTTTCATGTAAAGTGAATAAACGTGATGTTTCCCAGCTCGTCTGCCTTAATGACGCAGTTTACACATTTTTATTCCTGCTGATTTATTAAATCAGAGTTTAGCAGAAGACCTTAATAATATATAAAAAGTCTGTTTTGTAATAAACGTTATCATTGTCTGACACGCTGTTGTTATTTATGGTTCAGTGTTGAGATTAGTCTCCGTCTGTCGTCTTTAACCCTGAATATCTTGGTGTGTTTTGACGCTTGTTAATAATACTTGACTATGTGACAACGCTGTGGTGAAGGTCTGGTTAGGTTTAGGGTCAGGGTTTGTGTATTCTCAGAGCGGCGGCCCCCAGGACCTACAGGACGGACCTGAAGCTTTGTGTTCACTGTTGCATCCAGTCGGTTTAACACTTTATTAATGATATTCACCCTCAGCTGTCGGTCCGTTAGGCTAACGAGAAAAACTCTTATTAACTTACAGTCGGCGTGTCGGGGCTTAGGAAGCGTTAAATATGTGTAAATATCAGAACCTGTTTGCTTACACGTGATCATAATTCTTTAATTTTATTACATTCTGTGTCCAGACGTTTGTGCCATAATTTCACATCCTGATTGATCTGTTGTTGTTGTGTTTTGATGCAGGTATTTTCTCAGGAGTACATCAACCTGCTGCTGTCCGTCTACTTCTTTGTTCTGGGCGTCCTGGCTCTGTCTCACACCATGAGGTGAAGCACACACACACACACACACACACACACATGCATGTGTTGTGAAACGTCATGTAGTTGTATTCGGGTGTTGCGGGTCGTGTCGGTAACCGTCTTCTCTCTCTCGTCTCTGTCTCTCTCAGTCCTCTGATGTCCGCAATCTTTCCAGCTTCTTTCCCAAACAAACAGTACCAGCTGCTCTTCACTCAGGGCTCCGGAGAGTCCAAAGAAGGTGAGACCTGCTGCTCAGGTGCACTGTTCACCAGGCCATGAAACACACACACACACACACACACGCACACACACACACACACACACACACACACACACACACACACGGTCAGTTGAAACAGTCCAGCAGTCAGCTTCTTTCTGTCTGAACACCTCTTTCCTCTGGATCATCTACAGAACTCTGCAGACAGTTTTCATAGGGAATATTTTTGCAATAACAGAGACAGTTGAGCTCAGTGACTGAACTCCAAACCGGAGTTCACGTTACACTAGAAGGAAGTAAGAAAACTGTTGAACCGTTGAAGATGAATATCCGTCTCTCATCATCTCTCTGCAGAAATAGTCAACTATGAGTTTGACACCAAGAACCTGGTGTGTCTGGTCATCAGCAGTGTGGTGGGAGTCTGGTACCTCTTCAAAAAGGTAAAGAGTGTCTGTTATCACTCCGACGAGCTTTATCAGGGTTAAAAGTGCAGTATGACATCACTAGACTAGAGCCAATAGAATATCTGCTGTGATAGTAGATCATGTGACATTATGTGGGACTGGATAGCCAATAACCAGTCAGTGTCTTATGACATCACAGCACCAGATAGCCAATAACCTGTCAGTGTTTTATGACATCACAGCACTGGATAGCCAATAACCTGTCGGTGTTTTATGACATCACAGCACTGGATAGCCAATAACCTGTCAGTGTTTTATGACATCACAGCACTGGATAGCCAATAACCTGTCAGTGTTTTATGACATCACAGCACTGGATAGCCAATAACCAGTCAGTGTTTTATGACATCACAGCACTGGATAGCCAATAACCTGTTTGGCCTGGCGTTCGCCCTGAACGGAGTGGAGCTGCTCCACCTGAACAACGTCAGTACCGGCTGCATCCTGCTGGGGGGGCTGTTCGTCTACGATGTTTTCTGGGTGAGACGACTTTTATAAACACACATTTACTCACAAATAACACTGCCGCACATCCGTCAAAGTTAAAGTTGAGGTTAAAGCTACAACATGCTCGTCCTCGTTGGACTAGTGCAGGAACGGAGGCTCACTAGCCTGTGAATAAGCTATAGTGACGTATTACAGCAGCTAACGTTAGCTTGGAGCCTCAGTATGAGGAGAAGAGTAGATCAGAAGTACGTTCACGTATTGATTGACAGCTGTGAGATCTGGGTCCTGTTTGGCTTCCTCTGATTGGTTAGAAAGGGGAACGTCTCCGCACTACTGCCAGCTGATTCAACAAAAACATAAGAACAAACCTAGCGTAGCTTTGACCAGCTGAGCAAATGTTTTCCTCTTCAGATGCTACTAACTGGCCTGATTAGTCACAGTTAAGACTGTTGAAAGCTGTTAAGTAGCAGTGAAGTGAAAAGAAATAACTGAATATTTAACCAGTAAAACAGAATTTTAATATTTGTTTGTAAGGTCAGAGGTCGTAGATACAGAATCAGAGAGACTGTTATTGATTTCTATCCTGGTAGTCGGGGATATGTTTAGTGTCTTTATGTGTTGTATAAATCCTTTATTACTTGGTGAAGGAATTCCCAGCTGACAGTCAGTAGATCTCTGTGTGTTGTTGTTGGTTCGCCTGTTGCTAATAAACCCAGTTTGATCCTCGTCTGTCAAGACTGGCGTCACCGTTTCCATCCTCTTCATCTGTATTCAAGACACTTATTGGCCTAAATGAATTACAGTCCAGTTTATCTTTGCCTCCCTTCATTAGGGGGACGGGGGGGATAGATGATTCCCTCATAGACTTGTACCATTCAGGTGGATCTCTATCAGGACCTGGTGATGAGCCGACAAAGACCAAGTTGTCTTTTTGTCCTTTAATGAAAACCTTTGCAAGAGACGTCAGTTACAAAGTGAACATCCTCTTTAAAGACGAGGAGAGCGGTAAACACATCAGCATATAGCGCTGGATGTCTGAGACGAGGCGACTCTCTACTTACATGTTCAAGGTTATAACAACATGAGTTCATCACAAATGCAGTAACTGTCTGTGTGATGCAGAGGATGCAGTGTGTGGGGGGGGGGTTTCCATTACAACATGACGTTATCTGTTTCCTCTCTGGAGGTTTCAGAGGAGAGTTTGTGGTTGTTTTCTTTGCTGAGAGCAGCGACGTCTCATGAATGTTAGCAAAAATGTTTCCCCCCTCTACTCATTGGCAGCCACTTTGTATGAGGAATGCAGTCTAAATCAGCATCCTGTAGGCTACATTAGCGTTCTTTTTAGAGAGTAAGCTATCATCTGAAGTTCAAAGCTAGTTTCTGTTAACATTACTTGCTAACAAGCCACATTTCCGTTAGCTTAGCTGCAAATCACCCGTAATTCTTACTCATCTTGTAGCTCCCACCGGCAGCCATTATGTGTGAGGAACGCTAATCAGAAATGAAAAAGACGACCCATCTGTATCAGTGTCCTGTAGGCTACGTTAGCATGCTCTTTAGTGAGCAAGCTATCACCTGAACTGCTCAGTTTTTAGTGATTAGTGATATATTTCACATGGATTCCTTCTAGTTGTGTTATTTTATGTTATAGGATCTTTATAACTTGTTGCTTGCGGAGCCTCCAGGCTGATAGTTTAGTGTCTTCTGGATCATATTTCCTTTCTTTCATAAATCTTCTTCTCAGCCTTCTTTTATCCGTTTCCTGTTTATTAGATCTTATTTACAAAAGAGGCAGCTGGATGTTCAGCGGAGCTACGAAGCCGTTCCAAGTCTCTGAGTTTAACCGCCGACATGCACCGAACACGCTCACAGTCTCACCACGCTCACTAATATCTGATTGTTCAACAGTGGAAACATTGTGGAGCACAATGAAGAACAAAATAACACAGAAAATCACAGTGCATGCTGGGAAGGTTGCCAACACACCCACCTGAACGCCGATCACCTTCGTTATTCAAGATAACAGCACATTAGCCTGAATCACTTAACGACCTCAAACCATGATGTCATCCTCTGCGTCTCTTCCTCCTCAGGTGTTCGGTACCAACGTCATGGTAACGGTTGCCAAGTCCTTCGAAGCACCAATTAAATGTAAGTATGTGAGACTCGAGTTTGTGTCTTCTTCCTTCCGACTGCTAAACGAGTCGCTGCCTCGGTGGTCACAGCGTGGTTATTATTGATAGTCTGATCAGCTGATCATCAGTGGAGTGACTCTCTCTCTCCTCTCCAGTGGTGTTTCCTCAGGACTTGTTGGAGAAAGGTCTTGAAGCCAGTAACTTCGCTATGTTGGGTCTGGGCGACATCGTCATCCCGGGGATCTTCATCGCCCTGCTGCTGCGCTTCGACGTCAGGTAACACCTCACCTTCCCTCTTCTTCTTCTTCTGATGATGATGATGATGATGATGATGTCAGATTTTCTGGTTAAATGCTCGTCTTTCTTCCTGCAGCCTGAAGAAGAACAGCAGGACGTATTTCTACTCCAGTTTCCTGGCCTACATCTTCGGACTGGGCCTCACCATCTTCGTCATGCACACCTTCAAACATGCACAGGTGAGCAGGCAAGGGGTTAAAGGTCATGCACTAGAAGATCACTGGCACAAATCCCTGTTCTGACCTTCAATTTTAGACTTTCACAGTACATGAAATGCTACGAGCCGCCAGTTTTTCTAGTTGGAGGGTTGGAAATATAAAAATATATATATATAATAATATTATGATAAATATATATGTGTTCAGTATTTTGTTGCATTTTTTTTAAAAAAACAACTAATAATACAACATAATTAATTCAAGGTTTTAAAAGCTTTATCAGTATTTATTATTATGCAGCATTTATTTATTATAAAACAGTTATTATTCATTTTGTGAGGAAGTGGAACTATAAAGTGAATCTGTTCTCTAGTAAACATGACAAACAGGCGTCTGAACGCTCAAACAAAGATGGTTTGTTAGAAAGAGGAAGTCTGTATTGTTTCAATGTTTATTATTTGTTGTGTATTAATTCTGTTCAAAAGTCCAACAGAGTAACGTCTCCGTCGGTGTTTGAACTGTTTAATTAGATCTTGTGGACGTTCAGGGCTGGTCTGTGAAATGATAAACTCTAAGCTAATCCTTAACGTTAGCTAACATTAGCTAATGTTAGCTAATCCTTAACGTTAGCTAACATTAGCTAACGTTAGCTAATCCTTAACGTTAGCTAACGTTAGCTAACATTAGCTAATGTTAGCTAATCCTTAACGTTAGCTAACATTAGCTAACGTTAGCTAATCCTTAACGTTAGCTAACGTTAGCTAACATTAGCTCAGCAGCCAAAGAAGAGATGGAGAATTTCATCATAAGTTCAGATAATATCTGATATCTTCAGACGTGATCCAGCAGTTTGTCATATTTACTATTATTATGTCATTATTGTCATTATTACCTCGAGTTTACAGCTGAATCTAATTCCACTCTCTTCACTCAGACAATTTTGTTTATTTCCTAAAACTTCACATTTTGTAATCAAAGCAAATACGTCTTTGATAGTTGTACATCTGATATCAGTTCTAATATTAATTGATATTGTAGTTTTCACAGTCATGTAACCTCTTCCAGATACGATACTATGATGTTTATATTTAAAGTTATAATCATCTGTTGTGAATAATGATTTGTGTCTGATGATATTTAACATTAATTCTTCTATCTTTGATAAATCCTGTTTGGTTTTAATCCTTAAATGAAGATATTTTACACGTTGTGACTCTCCACTGAGTCGATGTATTAATGCTTATTCAGACCGTCTAGAATCAGTCAGTATTGAGTATTGATCAGTCCGTCATGGAGGAACACTGACTTCCTGTCTTCTGTCTGCAGCCCGCTCTGCTCTACCTGGTTCCAGCCTGCGTCGGCTTCCCCGTCATCGTAGCGCTGCTCAAAGGGGAACTCACAGAGATGTTCAGGTGAGTAACCATAGCAACCACGCAGCCCGGTTGTCATGTGATGATGTGTCGATCTGACGTTTGGAGAGCTGAGTGTGAGAATCATCAGGTAAAAAACGTTCAGACTCTGACGCAGACATGAAACATTCCTCAAAGAACTTCAGAACAAAGTCAGAGGTTGTTTATCTGCAGCGCAACAAGCTGTAAACAGAACAGCGTTCCTGCACATGCTCAGTAGCGTCTGCCGTACACAGAACTACTCTCTGGAGACTGAAAACATGATGCTGTTATTAGTCTTTGGAGCCGTTTCTAAACAAACTAACGTGTCCAAACTCTTCAAACAAACATAGAACATCATCAGAATGATCCTTTAATGCAGAGCTGAAATGATGAGCTGGTCCCTCCGTCTGTCTGGTCTCTTCATCCTCCACCCTCCTCATCACTGTGACGTCTTTGATTGACAGCAGCTCTCGTTTGATTTCCTGTCGGTGTGTTCAGTCCTTCACCTCGTCACCTCAGCTCTTCTTCCTCCTCTTCCCTTTTTTCTCGCTGTTGTCTTCTCTCTTCTCCTCTTCTTCTTTTTCATCCTCCATCTCATCCTCTTCATCTTCCTCAAGTGTTAGCAGTAGTTGTGTTGTAGCTTTTTAACTTTAGAGTTTAACATAAAAACTTACCACACTCTCTTCTGTCTGTCTCCTTCCTGTTTGTTTTCTTCTTATTTTATCACCCTTTCCTTACTTTTTCTTTCTTTTCCACCTTCCTACTTTTTTTTAATTTCATGTCTCTCCTTACCCATCCACTCCTCTCTCTCCTCCCTCCCCCTGTCTCCCCCCGTGGGTAGCTATGAGTCGTCAGAGGAAGTTCTTCCTGGTTCTCCCAGGCTCACTTCCTTCCCGACTGTCAGCGGCTCGCCCGCCAGCCTGGCTAGCTCCATGGATGCTGTGTCTATGGCGACAGGCTCCTCCCCTCGCCGCCGTCGGTTACAGCCCACCTCCATGTAGAGGCCCCGCCCCCCTCCCTCTTTACACCCCCCCTCCTCTCTCACCTGGGCAGGTAAACAGCCCCCCTAACCAGACCAGTTCCATCATCCGTCCATCCCTCCGTCTGTTCATTAGTTTGGGCTTCTTTACATAAACTCAGTTACGGTCACAATATTTTCTTAGAAATGTTTAAATTGTCTGCAGAAATATCATCAAATAATAAATAGATGTTAATTTCTTGGAAATTCATGTTCATAGTACACGTCTCAAGCATTGAAGTATCTTTTTCTTTTTTTTTTTTTCACATCCTGGTGAACTTGCATAAAGTGATAACGTGTCGTTCTGTTATCAGCAGAGCAGTCGGTCACACTGAGCCTGATTGCATCCTGCTACACCACACAACAGCCACACACTCTCAACAACGACCCACATTAGCTTCCTGCTAAAGTCTCCTTCTTATCTAACTTAAAAACATGAACACACGTCTTGTCCTGTAGCTTGTTGAACGAGCCACCAAACAAACATTCACCGCTAATGTCAGTTAGCAGCTAGATGCTAATTAGCTGCTCAGCTGCAGCACATTAAACAGCATGTAAACATACCTGCAGATGTCACTTCAGACCTGTTAGATGCTGGTTTGTTAGACACCGGTAGGCTGCCAGCTGCTGTCAATCAAACACAGACACCGACACGCCGCCCCCCCCCCCCCCCCCCCCCCCAGCTGCTGTCAATCAAACACCGACACGCCCCCCAGCTGCTGTCAATCAAACACAGACACTGACCCGCCCCCAGCTACTGTCAATCAAACACAGACACCGACACGCCCCCCAGCTGCTGACAATCAAACACCGACACGCCCCCCAGCTGCTGTCAATCAAACACCGACACGCCCCCCAGCTGCTGTCAATCAAACACCGACACGCCCCCCAGCTGCTGACAGCTGTTTGAGGTGTTTGCGTGGTCAGGCTGACTGTGGGACTTTACTTCTCATTACTAAAGAAATGATTCCTGTTGAAGTGAACAGATTTCTGCTGACTGATGGTAACATGACAGTGATTCGTGTGTTTTTCTCTCTTCCTGTCTTGTCTGTTCTTCCTCTTTGTGTTCCTCTTCCTCCTCTTCCTCAGGTACGAGGAAACCTCTCCTGAGGAGGCGGAGACTAAAGATGACTCGTCAGACTCAGAGAAGAAGGACCAGTAGCATCCATCGCTGCTCCTCCCCGCCCCGCCCTGCCCCCCCCTCCCCCACCCCCCATCCAGCCTGCTGCCGCCACATTTCACAGAAGCCCCTCCCTCTCCCGCCTCTCCAGCTTCCTCTTTGTCGCCGGGGGGGAACGGGGCTCATGTTTGCCAACGTGTTTGTCTCTGATAACAATGGGAACGGCTGCTGGTCTCCGTGGTAACGGCTGCTGCCGTGCTACCGGCGGCGGTGTTGTAATTAAAGGTCGTTAGGTTACAACAGTTCAGACTCGGTGCCTCCATGATTCCTCATGTCCGCCTGCCAGCTGCACTCACACAGGAACACCGAGCAATATGTCTGTTTATAGGATCAATAGTGTTTCTATAATCAATAGTGTCAAAGCAGCTGCAGCGGCAGATCCGATCTTCTTGTGTGTTTGCAGCTCGTCGGCTCAGATAGACGAGGAAACCGTCTGAACGGAGCGCTTGTTTTTAGCTTTTAACAGCCTCAAAAGTGGAGAAATCACACAGTAAAACAGGTGCTTCAGTGGTTTTCTTGTTTCTTTTCACGTCGAAGCTTTCAGACAAAGAACCACATTTCAATCATCTCGTCTATCGGAGCTGATCGTGAAACTGATGCACCACTCCTGCTTATTATTTTGGAAAGTCGTTCTTGGTCTGGAGGCTTCTTCCTTCCTGCCGGGCTGCTCGTCACTCTGCCTTCTGCTTTCTCACATCCGTGTTTTCTCTTCTGTTTCTTTGACTCTGTTTTAGTTTTTTTTTGTGAAAGGCCAGAATTTTACCATGAAAACTTGAGGTAAAAGTTTCCGTTTTTATCTGGATACGGTTGGTTGTTTGTTCTTCTGAATCCTGACTGTAGGTGAGTCAGTTCAGCGGTTTCTGTCCCAGCTTATAGAAAGGAAATAACAGATAATCAGGCCTGTGGTGAGAATATCAATCTGAAAACCTGCAGTGATCAAACTGCTTTTTCACTGATGGACCTTTAACGTGTTTGTTCAGCTCAGACGCAGCAGCTTCGTCATGTTGTTGTCTGATACAGACGGTTCTTATTTCAGTTTGACTTCCTTTACAGCAGTGTTTCTCAACCTTCGTGGCTTCGCTCCCCGTAAAGTCAAACTGTCTGATTGTCTGGTTTTTCTTTCTCAGATTATTTTAATTTTATGCTTTTTTTTTTTTTTTTTTTAGGTCTAAAGAGGTGAAAAGTTAAATACAAAAAAAATAAACATTATTTTGCGCAACAGAAAAAGTGTTTTTCTTTCTTACCCCTTTATGACCTTTAATGACCTTGTGACCCTGAGATTTATCTCGGGAGTCCCTAATGGGTCCCCACACCTCAGTTTGGAAACACTGCTTTAAAGGGAGGGACGTTAATATTTGATGTGACTGCTGACGCTCAGAGACAGTCTGCAGTGAGATCAACAGTTTATTCATCCAACCAACAGTCATAACAAGATATTTATTGTGACAAAGAAAAGCAGCGAATCCTCACTAGAGCTCCAATCATTCATTGATTATAATTATAGTTGCCAATTCATTTTCTTGACTAAGTGATTGATTAGTTCAGCTCTACAGGCAGTTTCTGCTTCATCCTGATGGATCTAAACTAAAGTTAAAGAGTTTCCATGTTGGTTTCTAGACTGGAAACCAACAACTGACTGGAAAACTGAAAAAAAAACAAACACATTAAACATGAAATTCTTCTTTGGAAATGTGTCAGTAGAAACAAAGTGTTGATCATTTACAGTTAACATTCCTGTTTATCATCCATCAGTTTTCAGCTGTTTTTAAATCCATCAAACAGCTTTCAGAGGTTTGAAACCTGTTTTCATCATCAGAGTTTTCTTGCTGTGAAACATTCAGACTGTGAATGGAAACCAGCGGCTGCCTGGAAGCAGAAAAACATCCAGAAATCCTAAACTAAAGGTGCTTTTGAACACGGCTGATTTGTTCTAAATAGACTAAAACATTGTAAGAACACCGGCCGGTGTGTTAAACTTCTACCTGGGAGGATAAATAAAGGTTCAGATGGACGACGGCTGTAGTCATAGAAACCAACAGGGACCAAATGTTTTCTTCAGCTCCTCACAGTCTAAACAGTTATTGAACCCGACGGCAGGTGAGCGTTTACCTGCGCTGGTGAATAAAGTTTTGGTGAAATCATTTGTACGCTTGTTTTCAGTTTTAAAGTTCTGGCCTGTGAGAGGAGTAAAGGGAGGAGGAGGAGGAGGAGGAGGAGGAGGCAGACTGAACCTCCTCTGCTGAACACTTCCAGTCTTCATTCTCAAATCTTATTGGTGGAGAGGCCGTGAAGGGGGCGGAACCCTGCGGGCCCCTCCTCGTCCAATGAGCTGTGAGAACGAGCCACAGCGATGTGATGCGAGGCGGTTTTTCTTCAGACTGTAACGAGTCGAGTCGGTTTAGTTTGTAGAGACAAATATCACACATCAGTAACTTCCTGTCATCAGACCCTCAAATAAAAAAAACTCCCTAAAAACCCTTTAACGGGTTTAAGAAAGCTCAGGAACAAGAGGAGGAAACCCTCTGCAGGACGGACAGACAGGAAGTCCTGTTGTTGTTTTCCTTCCTGTTTCAGATCAGAACCAAACAGCAGCATCAGTATCATCAGTACGATACCACAGTAACCGAAACAATAACAGCAGGTCCAGACAGGAAATATGATCATAAACTACTGAATAATCCACCAGCTCGTATCTCTCGTCTCCAAACGAAGACGTGTAACTGTTGCTGTCGGCGTTTCGTTAAGATGAACCGCTGCGTTCATTTAGACGGGACGTCTGAGTCCGCTACTCGTCCGTGACAAGTTCAAACATCATGGATGTGTAATGAGAGCCGGATACTGGACTGAAATAAGAACTCGCCTGGCGCCAACAACAGTTTCTATCTTCTGTGTCGTGCGGCTCTTAAGTTTCCCGCTTCGGTTCACAGACTTTTACATTTGTGATGATGTCACAGATTTTTACAAATATAAAACCTCCGTGGATCAAAACATTCATAACAGAAAGAGTCATAACTGATGTTTGCAGTTCGAGACGTCCTGTCAACAGTTTTACAGACGTCAGGGGGGAATTTTTTGCTGCAGTACCACAAGTGACCACTGGGAGAAGCTAGCTAGCTAGTTAGCGGTGACGGCGTTTCAGCTCTTATTAAACATCCATAGATTTACATGACAGCTGGTGTAACGGCATATTTAATATAATTTTTGCTGTTAAAATAATAATAATCACTCTCACATTTAATAACGGTTATTATTTTACGGTTTTTGTTCAGTTTGAAGACAGAAGAGCTGTGACGTGTTTAAACCGACGTCTGATTGGTTACAGTTTAAATCTCTACGTCGTGATTCGCTGCAGAAAAAAAAGCCGCTCCGACTGGAAGTTTTCAGCGTCATTCAGCTCGATGTTCTTGATGTTGATGCTTTATTAAGAAATGCACAGTTTTGTATTTTGATGTAAAAAAAAAAAAAAACTGAATTAAATAAAAAAAAAAAAAAAAAAAGAAGAAAGGATCATGTTCATGTTCAGCTCAGTGGAAGTTCAGTATCCCTTCATCATCATCATCATCGTCATTTGAAATATAATGTACCTGAAATGTTTTCTTTCTCTCTGGTTGTGTTTTTGTGCAGGCGGTCCTTTTACGGCGCCGTTATATCTATTTTATTTGCAATAAACTTTTTGGTGTTTTGATCACCGTATAGAGAAGCAAAAACTCTCTGAGTCCGTCTGATTCTGTCACATTCACATCTTCATCTTTAGAGGCAGTTATTTTAATATTGATCTTTTATTCACAATCAATAGGCTGGTCAGGATGTTGTACTATATGTGCTCTATATATGTATATTTATTCATGTATTTTTTTTTATAATTGAGTAAATGGAGGCGACATGCAAGAAAGAACCAAACTGGAGTCACTGCAATGACACATACATGGTATCGTGTTTGTTTGTTTATTTATTGGTTTGTTTATTTGTTTATTTGATAGGGACAGAGCACATTAATGAACATCAGTATAAATTACAAGATGTAAACAAGCTGCAAATATACAAACATACAAACACAGAGACTCTCTGACTGTCAGAATAAAAAGGTTCAACTTGATCTAAACTAAAGGCCTGTAAACACATCATCAATTAATCAATTAACCATTTCTTAATGGCCTGTTACAGTCTCATTAAAGGTGCAGTGTGTAATATAATATTCATAAATATGTTTTAATTAGTGTATAATCACCTGAAAATAAGAATGTTGTTTTACGTTACCTTAGAATGAGCCTTTATATCTACAGAGGGAGCAGGTCCTCTTCCACAGAGCCCGCCATGTTTCTACAGTAGCCCAGAACAGACAAACTGAACACTTGCTCTAGAGCCTTTCGCATTTTTTCACCAGTTTCGCGGCCACCGTAGATTCTCCTACACGCAGGAAAGAGGTGGATTCTTTTTTTCCTAGGATGGTAAAATCATGTCCTGCTTCTCTGCCTCTCAGTGGCGGATCCTGATGTCTAAACCAACCAACCATCGTCGGCTGCAACCTGCAGCTTCACCGCTAGATGCCGCTAACATCCTTCACACTGCTCCTTTTAAGAAAGCGAGGCTCTCCCGAACCCGGAAGTACTAGCTTACTTCCGGCTCTCTGCGGGTCAGTTTCTGTTTTCAGCCGCTTCAGTTGAAGATGGGGGAGGCAGATGTAACGCTGAACCAGACCGACGAGAAGCCTCCGGACTCCGGGTTGGTTCCCGGGGAGGACTCGGTGGTCTGGAGCCACGAGGTGGAGGTCTGTCTGTTCCACGCGATGATCGGACACAAACCCGTCGGTGAGGCTCTCACACACACACACACACACACACACGGCTAACAGCTGCTAGCAGCAGCCGTTAGGTTAGCGGCTCTCCGGTTCCTCCTGTTTATCAAACCACTGTTTGTCAAACTAGGGGCCACGTACCGCTCGGGGTCTTTAAATTACCTCTGAAGGGTCCAAGTTAACAACAGAAAACAGTTTTATTCGTCTGACATCAGCAGGAAGATTTACTGGAAACAGTTTTAGTGAAAGAGGCGCACGTTCAGCCGCGTCAAGTTAAACTAAACTAATGACATAAAGCAGAGTTGACAGATATGAGTGAACTGTTTACAGGAACCAGAGCAGCAGAACTACTGTCTGTTTGTAGTAAACATGAAGTTTCGAAGCAGGAAGCAGCTGAAGTGTTTGTGTTTGTGTCTGCAGGAGTGAACCGTCACTTCCACATGATCTGCATCAGAGATAAGTTCAGTCAGAACATCGGCCGGCAGGTCTCCTCCTCCGTCATCTGGGACCATCTGGGGACCATGTACGACATGCAGGCTCTGGTGAGGAAAACACTCAGAAAACACTCTGCTGCTGAGCTGCAGCATCAACCAGACCTGTAGTACTCACTCTGTCTGTGTGTGTGTGTGTGTGTGTGTGCGTGTGTGTGTGTGCGCGCGCGCGTGTGTGTGCAGCACGAGTCGGAGATTTTGCCGTTTCCAAACACAGAGAAGAGCTTCTCTCTGCCCGATGACATCATCCAGGAGGTGAAAGAAGGTGAGAGTTGATACGTCGCATTACAGAAATGCACTTAAATGCAAAATATAATGTTGTATAAATATGAGAATGCAGGGATGTAGTTAAAGGATCATTCTGCTGATTTTCTGTATTTTTCTTCATGTTTGGATCCAAACCAACATTAAACTGATCTACTAACTAGTGATGTTTGTGTATCAAAGCCTGATGTGTCTCATCAGGAGGAGCTTAGTTTGTTTGACTAATAACAGCATCATGTAGTTCTGTGTGAGGCAGACGCTACTGAGCATGTGCAGGAGTGCTGTTCTGTTTACAGCTTGTTGTGCTGCAGATAAACAACCTCTGACTTTGTTGTGAAGTTCTTTGTCGGGTGTAGTTTGACCGTTTCACCGACCAGCTGATCAGCTTTGATAGTCACACAATACCTGCTAGTATTAATCCTCCAGGCAGATGTGATGCGGGTCCACGAGGCCGCCGACGTCACGCGTCACATGTTGATATTTTTCTAGCAAAAATACCAAAACTAGCAGAAGCTGCTGAGTCTCTGAACTCACTCAGAAGGACGTTCTAGTCATGTGATGCAGAGAAACTGAAGGCTGATTGGACAAATAAACCAAATAATCCTCCTCTTCCTCCTGCGGAACAACATCAGTCAAACTCTGCAGACACGTTACTGTCACTTTGTTTGATATTATCACCAGGAGTCACAGAAATGTTCAGATGTTACTCACAAAGGTTGATAAATGGTCACTTAGAGAAGCTTCTTATGGCGACGTTCTGAACGGCTTCACTCAAACACACAGAGAGTCGATGTGACGTCACGGAGACGCATGTTGTCAGACAGTCGTAGTGTTTCGATCAGCTGTTCACGTGAAAAGTGACAGAAACAGTTGAGTCATGAATGTAAACAGAAGATTCAGAGACAGAAGTTCCTCTCTCACCTGCACACAGCTGAACAATCACTGCTGGAAGAATATACAGCCTCCTTAACGATGCACTACTGTGTGTGTGTGTGTGTGTGTGTGTGTGTGTGTGTGTGTGTGTGTAGGGAAGCTGGGCTCAGAGGACGACACCAAAGAGGAGTTCAGGATGGAGAGAGAACCTCCTGCTACACATGAAGAAGGTAAAAGGCCCACACTCATCCTCAGCTGTCACGTCTTTTGTACGGAAGCCTGCAGGGGTCATGTGATGTGGTGACATAATTTATTTATGGATACAGACTCAAGAATAAAAATCCCAGTTACATGTTACACTTATTTCAACCAAAATGTCAGAAGAAACATAAAAACAAACGATCCTGAACTCTGAAAACAGCAACAAGACGTTGAACAGATGTTTAATAAATACTGAACCAATCAGAAGAGGCAGAATATCAGTGATGATGTCGTCACTTCCTGTCTGACGTGTGTGTTTCTTCTTCTCTCCGCGTCGTTCAGGCAGTAACTCCTCGGTGAAGATGTCGGAGCGAACGAGCAGCAGTCGGGACAAAGAGAGAGAGCGAGACAAGGAGAAGGGAGGGAGCGAAGGAGGAGGAGGAGCGGCGGCGGCAGGAGGAGGAGGAGGAGGAGGTGGAGGAGGAGGAGGAGGAGGAGGGAAGGAGGCGGAGAAGAGGAAGAGGAGTCGAGCGACGGAGAAGCTGCTGTCGTCCTCCAACCCGGCGAGTCCAGGAGGAGCCAAGAGGAGACGCACCTGAGCGACGGACAGACGGACGGACGGACGGACGAGCTGCCGTCACAGGATCAAACCTGTGAGCTGTGTTGTCACATGACTGTCTGACCGCTGCAGACAGGAAACAGTTGGCGTGAAGTCGCAGACGGGCGACCGCGCCGCGTTCAAGGTTATTACAGCAGAAACAGATCATAATAGCCTGTAATGTTCTATAATTATTATTCCTTTTTGTGTGTAATCATATCGTGTCCGTGTGTCCCAGTAGTCAATGTTCAGTGGCCTGCTGTCGGTCCACGGGCCGGGGGTTGGAGACCACTGCTGTAGGGGACGCTAGTGAGGCAGAAGAGTGTTTTTTTTTTAAATTTCGTTTAATAGATTTTTCTTTTTAACTGTGTTTTTGTTTCATTTTGTGTTTTTTTTTGCATCTGAACTCAGTTTATTCAGCTGTGAAACATCAAGTTTGACTGAAACCAGAGAAGAAGAAGAACTCGGTTCATGTTGACGTCTGATCAGCTGACAGAAGAATCACGACTGTTGTTGTGAAAATGAAGATTTCTCGGCAGATTTTCCAGTTTGATTTCAGCCTCCCGGTCGTCCGTCATGCTAGCAGCTCCGTCGTTCACCAGACGGACCTTCGTCTCCGTTCAGACCTTCGTCTTCCTCAGACGATGAATCCTAACGAGCTCTGACGTTTCCTTCGGCGCCACCAGAACAACAGAACCAGTCAAACACCTTCCCAGTAACGTAGTGCTGACTGGTGCAGCAGCAGCAACATCATTCACCTTTTTATTTCTTTATTGAAACATCTCAACGACCATTGGATGGGTTGTTGTTAAATCTGTTTCCATGACGATGAACTGTAATAACGGACTTTCATCCAGTTCCATCAGCTGATCAGAGACGGATCAATACTGTGACTGTTAACAGCAGATTAAACTCCACAAATCAGTCTCATCAGGAAAAATTCATGAATTTTCAAAATAAGATGAAACTTTGAACAAACTCCAGTTAGAGACGTGCTGGTTTCTACTGGTTTCTACTGGTTTCTACTGTATACAGTGAGACATTCAGTATCAATACTGCAGATACTTTACTGTGACTGTTAACAGCAGGTTAAACTCCACAAATCAGTTTCATCAGGAAAAAAAAAATCACAAATTTTCAAAATAAAACTTCACCGAAACTTTGATCAAACTGCTTTTCTGAACAGAGTTTAAACATTCAGATCATATTTCATCATGTTCACTGTGATAATCGTCTCTACACCTGCTGCTCCGTTTACGACCAAATACCTGCAGAACTCATGACATCATCACATCATGTGACCCCAGACTCACGCTGCCGTTCGTCCAGGTGTGTCTCGTATTAAAGGACTCAGAGATCTTTATGTGCTGATTTCTATTCAGCTCGTAGTTACAAACTTCTGGGAAAAAGTTGAATCAATATAAACGTTCATGGATGAAAAGAATCATAACTGAACTAGTTTTCAGCGTCCAATCAGATGTCTCGCTGTTGTAACGGAGGTAAGAATATAAAACCGCTCCTCATGCGGAGCTGCTAGCATGACCGCGTTCACGTTAACGCTCAACTCTGACGTCATGTTTAGTGACGCGTCTCCTAAACAGTCACAGATTTAACACGAGAAGACACACATGAAGAAGATCAACAACAAACACAAACACGAAGCTTCTTCATAAACGTCCACCAAACGTCTTCGTCTCTCCGTCGATCCGCCGCCGCCGCCATTGTTGTTCTCCTCCATGTTTATTATCGTTAGCGGCTGTGAGGCGCCGACGCTGAACGATGAGGAGTCTGATCAAGAGATCAGATGTGGATCAGATCCAGGAACCACAAGAGTCCAGATCTGATAGGAAGGAATCAGATGTTTTAGTGTGTGAACGCTGTAACAGGAAGCAGCTCTGAGCTTCTTTAACGTGTGAAGGTTTGTTTTCATCTGACTGTTAAATATAGAAAACGCAATAAAAGTTCCAGCTGTTTTTATCTCCAGATGTTTGAACCTTCTGTGAGTTCGACTTGTTTCTTCATTTTTTTTGAAAAATACATCTGTTGTTTGTTTTTTTTTTAAACTTTTTGTTTTGTTTGTTTTTGTCTTCAGTTGTTGTGACGATGAAGAACCTGGTTGATATTTAGACTCAACAAAACAGGAAGTGACACGCTGACAGGAAACAGCTTCCAAACATGTAAATCAAATGTTTCCCTTTTTAATTTTTTTTAATGATATGTTAATTTATTGATGGATGATAAACTGATGTATCAGACTGTTTGTGTCATTAAAGATGAGCTCAGATGAGTCTCCCGTCTCCTCCTCTTCCTCCTCCTCTTCCTCTCCTACAGCTGACGCATCAAAGGGAATCTCTCGTCCCTCCGTAGAGTCTTACAGGAGCTGAAGCTCACAACAAAGACCTTTACACCTTATTTCACTTTATTCTGGATGTTTTAAACGTTGATGACATAAATATATATATATATATATACACACTGGTATACAAACATAACACATGGCAGGTTTGATGAGGTGAAAAAACACTTTTGGTTTTATTTTCATTGTTTTCATGTAATAAAAAACAAACAAACAACAGTTCTGCCTCTAAACTAAACTCTGATCTTTTAAAACTCTTCATGTTTGGATTGATTTCAGTTTTCAGGCTGAACTTTAACAGTTTGTTTGTTTTTAATTGAGGTTTATTGATGTGTTTTGGCCTCAGCTGACGGGTGAAGCTGTCGTGTGTCTGAGCCGCCACACGGAGGCGCCGCTCACCTGCAGAGAGCTGATGATGATGATGATGATGATGATGATCCAGCAACACTTGTAGTATGAAGAACAACTTTATTAGTTGATCGACCGTGTGTTTCAGCTTGTGGCCTTCATCAGAGTCATCATCAAACACATTACAAACAACATTTAAATAAAACAAGTTGGTATGAAGAACATGCAGACACACATCAGCTGATGGGCTGGATATGAGGTCATGTGACGCCATATGTGCTCCATTAACTAGACAGGTGCAACTAGGGGGAGGTGCTTGTGTTTTATTATTAGATATGACAACATTAGAAACACTTTGATTAAGATAATAATAATAATAATAATAATAATAATAATGATAGTAAAGATAAAAGGCTTTATAAAGTGCTGTGTATAGAGAGCAGAAAGATGCTTAATACAACAATATAAAGTGCTAAAAAAATACATCATTAAAAAACTCTGATGTCCGTCATGATGATGATGAAGATGATGATGATGATGATGATGTCAGGTTTGTAAGCAGAGACTTTATTGTTTAATGTTTCTAAATCGTTTTAGTTTTTTGATATTTCATATTATCTGTTTATAAAAGAATCTGAAAGAATAAATTCATCTCACACAGTTCTGACGTTATAATAATAATAATAATAATAATAATAATAATGTTATATATCCTCTCTTCATGTTCTTTATTCTTCTTCCTGCTGTTCTGAAGCGTCTTCATCGTTTAAACGTCTTTCACGCTGCACAAAGAAGAAAACAACAAACTAAAGGAGACAAAACACCAGAGAAGAAGAAAAGAGATAAAAACATGAATGAATAAATAGAAACAGAGTGAAGAGACTCATTTATTGACTGTAGACAGAAGACTGAGAGACGAGTAGAGCTGTGAGCTTTAATGATCTGTAGATTGATGTTGAGTTTACTGTCATGGCTGACGGAGACTTTTGTGGCATTTTTTCATTAAAAAAAAAGATCAGATATGAAAATTGTTGCCCGTTAATTTTCTGTCAGTCACCTGATCAATTATTGATCTAATCGTTTCAGCTCTGGCAGGGGTCAATAGATCAATCTGCCACAATCCATCTCCTGTATGAGATTAATGGTTTTCATGCATACGGTCGACTACATTAACAGCAGTTTACCACAGAAGAAGAAGAATAAAGATAATAAAGGTCTACAGAGGAGCTGCCGTTCATACGATGAGCAGAAACAGTGACGTCATGTGACGGTGAAGCATGTTGGAGACGTCAATCGATCTGTTTGTCTGTCGGAGACGTAAAGGTCAGATAAAGGTCAGATAAAGGTCAGATAAAGGTCAGATAAAGGTCACAACACGTCGACATGAAAGGTCTGAAAGCTGCAGGAGTCGAACTTTCATCTCTGTTCAGTTTCTCTTAAAAAGCTCAAAACCGCCTGATTTTAATGTGACATCAGTGATTATATTGATCAGAGCTGAACAACAACAACAACAACAACAACAACAACAACAACAACAACAACAACTGCAGTAAAAGTAAAAATACTCTGTTACAAGTCAAATTTCATTGTTTTCTAATGTTTTAAAACTTTATGATCTGATGTTTTTATGACGTGCGGCCGTCTGATCTCTGAATGAGACGACCTGATTAAATAAAGAAGTAAATAAATAAATAATAAATAAATCAAGTTAAAATAAATGTCATTGTTGGTGATCAGTCTCCTGGTTCTACACGCTGGTTTTGAGTTAACGAGCTTCGATTAACGAGGACGTCAGACGTGAATACGGACCAGTTCAAAGGTAAAGGTGAGTTCATCTGTCTGCTGGTGTCTTTACTGGTCTTTACTGGTCTTTACTGGTGGATGAATGTGTGTCAGTGTGTAGATTGTCATTAATATAATAATATTAATATTATGGATCTGATTCGTCTGTTGCTGTCGACAAAAACTAAAAGCAGGAAAAATAAACTAATAATTTGTAATTATTCACTAATCTGCTTCTTTTTCAGTCACATGTTGGTGTGTGTGTGTGTGTGTTAGTGTGTGTGTGTGGTTGTGTGTGTGTGTGTGTGTGTTAGTGTGTGTGTGTGTGTGTGTGTGTTAGTGTGTGTGTAACTTAGGGCTGCAACTAACGATTATTTTCATTATTTTATTGATCTGTTGGTTATTTTCTCAGTTAATCGATTAATCGTTTGACATTTTTCTTTAAAGTTATTTGATCAAACTTCAGTTTCTCTCCTGCGTTCCTGTTTGTCCTCTCTCACCGGGACTCCACCGGGCGTACGACGTGATCCTGGATCAACATTGCGATCAACCAATCACAGCCCTCTGACATCATCAGTGTGCTGCTCCTGTCATTCTCTTATGAATAAGTATAGTTTAACGAGCTAACAGGGTAGTTCACATCATAAGTTGTGTTCCTGTTCATTTTATTGATGAATGATTCTGATCACAGTGGAATTATTATCTTTACCTTTTATTATTAGTGAACAATATTCTAGATTAACTAGTAGCTCATACAGCCACAGCTCTGGGTAGATACTAGTCTGTAAGGATAAATATTAAATATGAATGACTTAAAGACATGCAGTTAAGGATTTTGTTGAGTTTTCTGACTATTAATAAATTAATAAATTCAATTAGGAAAACCTAGTTTACCTCTGAAGAAGCACAACTGTCTCACTCACACTGATGATGTCAGAGGGCTGTGATTGGTTGATCACAATGTTAATCCAGGACCGCGATGTGATGTTGATCCAGGAACACGTTCTACTCGGCTAAATCACGTCGTGCTCCGCCGGGAACGTGTCAGAAGCGGAGCGTCTTCACTGCAGGGGAAGCCTTTCGCTGTTTAAAGTCAGTTGCACTCCTACTACAGTAATTACAGCAGCCTGGTCAAAGCTGATAAAGTGCCTCAAGGCTACCGTAATTACTGCAGTAGCAGGGCAACTAAACGGCCTAATTTTAACTTGCTCAGCTTTCGTTGATTTTTGTGCGTCTGCTGTGGTTAATTAGGCTACGTAGTTAAATAGTTTCTTTATTCGTCTGTTTTAATTGCGTTTATTGTTGATATACGACCGGGAGTCTGCACGGGGTGTTTTATTTTGAAAATCGACCGGATGCTCAACGCTGTTTCTGTGTCTGACTTCCTGTCCAGCTCCATCAGCTCTGTGCTGCTTGACGCGGCCTCTGTATAAAATAGACGAGGCGTCTATCTTCAGCGCAGCGGAGCGGAGAGTCGCTTCTGGGACGCTTCTGAAACGCGCCGCGGCGCCCGGTGGAATCAGATACATTGACTAGAGCGGTCACAATCAGCTCCGGCAGCCGCGTCGGAGCCGGATCGCGGTGCACACACGCGCCCGGTGGAATCCCGGCGTCAGATATCTGCCTAATTTTATTGTCTTTATCACTTTCATCTGTATCAGTCGTGTTAAGTTACTGCTGATGAAAACCCAACATTTCCTGCTTTTTATTCAAAGCTTTCCACTGACAAACTAACGGGAGGCATTTATTGCTTCGTTAGCTTAGCGATGCTATTCTTCAATGAAAGGTCGACACAACAAGATCGGGAGATATTTTGATCTATTTGTGGCAGTTAGAAGTAATTCAGGGTGGAATAGTACAAGCAGAAACAGCCACAGTGATGATGATGATGTTTGATGAAGAGCTGCAGGTGACCGGCACACCTCCAACAGGTAAACTATATATTTTAGCTGCTGTTCTGTGTGATGGAAACACGCTGGCAGTGTGGCAGCCCGACACGACTCGACCCCACAACCCCAAACATAACGGAACAATGTCCTTTGAGATCAGTGTGAATGAAGAGAGTTAAAGAAATATTGTTTTAGAGCTACAATGATTAATCGATTAGGTGCCGACTACTAAATGAATCCCCGGCTATATAATCAATTAACTGTTCTGAGTCATTTTTTTAAGAACAAATAATCCAAATTCTCTGATTGCAGCTTCTTAAATGTGAATATTTTCTGGTGTCTTTAGTCTCTTTGACAGTAAACTGAAGATCTTTGAGTTGTGGACAAAACAAGACATTTGAAGACGTCAGATTGGACTTTTTATGGAACAAACAATTAATCGATTAATCAAGAAAATAACCGACAGATGAATCAGTGTTGAAAATAGTTGTTAGTTGCAGCTCTAGTTAAGATGGTTCAAAGTTCCAAAACTTGACTATAGTTACTATAGTTTGTTTACGTAGCCTCCAGAGCCGGAGGAAGCTTCCTGAAGCTGACCAATCAGAACAGAGTGGGCTCATCAGGAGGCGGGGCCTTAAAGAGACAGGAGCTAAAACAGCCTGTTTCAGACAGAGGCTGAACTGAGGGGCTGCATAAAGGACCAGTAGAAGATCAATAAGGAGTTTTTATTCCAGTAGAATATAAATATAGAGGCTGGAAATATGCAGAATATGAGTCCTTTAAAGAGCAAAGTAGATCTGGAGAGAAGGAAGGATGGCTTAACGAGAAAAAAGGAGGAGAGAGGATAGGAAAGAAAGAGTAATGAAAACAGTAATGATGGAAAAAGAAAGGAAAGACTAAAGTAAAGGAGAGAAGAAGAGAAGAAGAGAAGATCAGCAGGACGAGTGTCAGTCCGGCCTGAGAGAGCCGTCAGTCTGACGGAGAGGAAAACAGACGAGTGTGAGAACGAACGACAGAACTGCTGCATGAATATTCATGAAGCGCTGAGAGTTCCCAACACTGTGTGTGTGTGTGTGTGTGTGTGTGTGTGTGTGTGTGTGTGTGTGTGTGTGTTCACAGCGCTGCCTCGGCCATGTTTATTCATAAATCATCTCATGTTTATTCATACTGGATTATGTAAACAAGTAAGTAGGCGTATTCACACACACAAACACACACACACAAACACACACACACACTGGTCCTGCTGGTCAACTGTTAAACACACACACACACACACACACACACACACACACACACCTCCACAACGTTCACTATAGTGTTCACAGGTGGTTTTAAGGTGATTGCAGCTTGTTAAATGTGAATATTTTCTGGTAAACTGACGTCATCTTGAACTTTGATCAACATTTTTCATCATTTTACAGAACAAACAAAAAAACAAATCATAAAAATGATCGACAGATGAATTGATAATGAAAATAATCGTTAGCTGCAGCTCTAATAATGAAGATGATGTCTTCAGACAAACAAACAGTCCAAAACAAAAATATGTTTACTGACAAAAGAAAAGAAAATCATTAAAACACATTTGAGTCGTTGGAACCAGGAAATGACTAAAATAATGATTTGATTATCAAAATAGTTGCCGATTGATTATTTTAGTCTTTGTGGAGTCGATGTCGTCATCAGAGACACGTGATCGATCCATGACGACTATTTAACACGTCTGGAAGGTTCATTTTATTACGTCATCACTGGTTCCCATTAAAGGTGTTTAACTTTATTTAATGGTTCATCAATTAACAGCAGGTTTGTTATGATTAATTAATCACTTTCAGTCATTTTTCAGAAAAACTTCTCTGGTTCCAGCGTCTTAAATATGAACGTTTTCTAGATTTTGTAGATTAATTGAGGAAATAATTGACAGATTGATGGATTGATAGAATGGTTAGTTGCAGCTGACGCGTCGCTCTGCAGCTCTGATGTTTGGAAACTCATCAGGAAATACGAGATGTTAACAAACATGAATTTCATTAAAAAAAAAAGAAAAATCGAAAAAAATGATTCAAATAAGAATCGAGATTAATAAACGTCAGACGTTGATTTTTAACATGAAGCTGATGAACAGTAAACACACTGCTGTGGCAGCGTTTAGGAACATCTCTGATTTATTATTATTTATTTAATAATTACCTTTATGAGACGAACGTGAAGTATATGGTGAAGAGACAGCGGAGCGCTCTGCCTCCTCTTCCTCCTCTTCCTCCTCTTCCTCCAACATACCAGCAGACATTTAACCAGTGATGTCAGTCAGTCATTTATGCTGCGTATTCATCTCTCATCCAGATCTGTTCTCCTAACTGTCAGGTATCTATTAGAGGAGGAGATTATAAACGGAGCCTCCTTCTCTACTCATATCATCCAAAATCAGTTTTGAACATAGACTGTATAAAAACATGGACGTAGTTACCGTGACGACACCCGTTAGTTTCTGAAGAGCGGTTTTGAAGCTCAAAGTGAGCCGCTCCGGCCGTCGCCATCTTGGCAGTGCGTGACGCTGTCTAACTCCCAGCCAATCAGAAACGGGCAAAGAGGCTGAAACAAGCCACCTAGCGGCTGGCGGACCTGTCACTCAAAGCAGCCATGTCCTTCATTATGCAGAACTTTACGGCTTAATAAAATTTAAACAGGTGAGTTATAAAAACGTACAGTTGTGATGAAAGAGGAAGAGATGCGACAGATTCTCACACATCATCATTCTTATGTTAGTAGATCAGTTGATTGAGATTACAGAAACCCACCAGAATGATCCTTTAAAGGACCAGTGTGTGAGACTGTTATCGAGTGGTGAGATCCCAGCAGGTCCACTCTGGAACCAGTGTTTGGTTTGTCCCTTCTGGGCTACTGTAGAAACATGGCGGCTCTGTGGAAGAGGACCTCTGTAGATATAAAGGCTCAGTCTAAGGTTACAACAGGTGATTAAACACTAATTAAAACTTACTGATGAAGATTAGATGCCACTAAATTCTACAGACTGGTCCTTTAATGAGACTGTAAACGGCTTTTATGATTAACTGATGATGAATATTTAAATAATGAATCACAGAACGGACCCTTTACATCCAGCTGTGGTGCTGATGTGTCTACAAGCCTTTAGGACCAGTTCGTTCAAACTTGTGTGGATCAAGTTGAACTTTTTTCACACGACGAGCTGGAAACACACACACACACACACACACACACACACACACACATCCTCGTCTTCATCCTCCTCCTCATCGTCTTCCTCCTCTTTCACCCTTTCATCACCTCGTTCTATCTTTTTCTCAGTGCGTCCGTCTTCCCGTCACTCCGTCTGTTTGTCCTCCTGCAGAAGCTGCTCCAGTCTTTGAAGTTGACGTCGTGCATCTCTCCCGACCAATCAGAGCGAAGAGAGATGAGAGAGAGAGAGAGAGAGAGAGAGAGAGAGAGAGACTGTGACAGATGGGAATTGAACTGAAACTGAGTGAAAGTGAAAAAAGAAAGAGGAGATAAAAAGAGGAGCTGGGAGGAGGAGGAGAAACTCCTCCTGTCGTCCTCTGATGACGAGCCGCAGAGAGGAAGCGAGTGTGATATAAAGTCATAAATTATTCTCTGGTCGTTTCCTCGGGGACATTAACACACTTACTTAAGCTCTTCATATTCCAGTCAGACCATCAGAGCAGTAACTCTGCTTCACGAACCTTCTGCCCTCACAGACGACATGTGGAGGAAGATGAAAGACGGGATGACCTCTGACCTCCAGCAGTGATATTATGACGATTAGTTGATTGATCGGTTGAGGACAAAACATTTGAGAACGTCGTCTTGGGTTTTGGGAAACACTGATCCACATTTTACAGAACAAACAACAAAAGAAATGGAGAAAATGATGAACATCTGTATGACCTTTGACCTCTGGGAGGAGCTGTGGGGGTCTGTTTCCACCAAAACAATCCAGTTTAACAACAGCTTTTGAATTTTGTGATCAGTATTTATTGTGTGATACGCTGTAATCACGTTGTAGCAAGAACAAATAACACGGACTCTGGTGACGCGGTGAGACGGTGATGAACTGTTCCACAGATTCAGATGTTAGTCAGCTCCGTTTGCAGCTGCGCTCGACTCTCACGCTCGATGAGAAGCTTCAGTTTCAGCGGCTGTCTGGTGGAGTTTATACAGAAAGATGCAGAATGTTTAAATTCTTAAAAACACATAATGTTACATAATGTTACGTAATGTTTACAGCAGAGGCAGCGTGTTCACACTGATCACTGTGACGGGTCACTGCACTCATCACCAGAGACACTTTATGTTCAACAGTGAAGTGAAGAAAAGCATCCTGTAACTTTATGCTCACAACCAGTTTAAATTATGTCAACTTTGTTTCTAAGAAGTCATGTCTTGATCGGTTTGGCAGACGTCTCAAACTACAATACCCATGAGCCTCGGACACGGTTGCCATGGAAATCAATGTTGTCGCAAACAAAACATGGTGCCGTAGTAACTGAACTCATCCAAAACTGACTCAAAATACAAAGTGAATTTATTTAAGCTGCAGATTGTTTTTATCAGTTTTCATCATTGTTGGCAGAACTTTAAGCTTTAAGCTCTCTGATTGGCTGTTTTCTTACCAAAATGCATCTTGGGTGTCGGTTTTAGATTTTTAATGCAGCGTTTAAAGGAATCCAGCAGGACGTTTATAAACCTCTTGAAGTCGGTCTTTAAAACTCCAGAGACCTGGTTCCTAACATCATCTGCTCCAACATGAACACTGACATCCAAGACTACAAGACTACAAAACTACAAGACTACAAAACTACAAGACTACAAGACTACAAAACTACAAGACTACAAAACTACAAGACTACAAAACTACAAAACTACAAGACTACAAAACTACAAGACTACAAGACTACAAAACTACAAGACTACAAAACTACAAGACTACAAGACTACAAAACTACAAGACTACAAAACTACAAGACTACAAGACTACAAAACTACAAGACTACAAGACTACAAGACTACAAAACTACAAGACTACAAAACTACAAGACTACAAGACTACAAAACTACAAGACTACAAAACTACAAGACTACAAAACTACAAGACTACAAGACTACAAAACTACAAGACTACAAGACTACAAAACTACAAGACTACAAAACTACAAGACTACAAGACTACAAGACTACAAAACTACAAGACTACAAAACTACAAAACTACAAGACTACAAAACTACAAGACTACAAAACTACAAAACTACAAGACTACAAGACTACAAAACTACAAGACTACAAGACTACAAAACTACAAGACTACAAAACTACAAAACTACAAGACTACAAGACTACAAAACTACAAGACTACAAGACTACAAAACTACAAGACTGCAAGACTACAAAACTACAAGACTACAAAACTACAAGACTACAAGACTACAAAACTACAAGACTACAAAACTGCAAGACTACAAAACTGCAAGACTGCAAGACTACAAGACTACAAAACTACAAGACTACAAGACTACAAAACTACAAGACTACAAAACTACAATACTGCAAGACTACAAAACTACAAGACTACAAAACTACAAAACTACAAGACTACAAAACTACAAGACTACAAAACTACAATACTACAAGACTACAAAACTACAAGACTACAAGACTACAAAACTACAAGACTACAAAACTACAAGGCTACAAGACTACAAAACTACAAGACTACAAAACTACAAGACTACAAGACTACAAAACTACAAGACTACAAGACTACAATACTACAAGACTACAAGACTACAAAACTACAAGACTACAAAACTACAAGACTACAAAACTACAAAACTACAAGACTACAAGACTACAAAACTACAAGACTACAAGACTACAAAACTACAAGACTACAGGACTACAAAACTACAAGACTACAAAACTACAATACTAAGAAGACTACAAAACTACAAGACTACAAAACTACAAAACTACAATACTACAAGACTACAAAACTACAAGACTACAAGACTACAAAACTACAATACTAAGAAGACTACAAAACTACAAGACTACAAGACTACAAGACTACAAAACTACAAGACTACAAAACTACAAGACTACAAAACTACAAGACTACAAGACTACAAAACTACAAGACTACAAAACTACAAGACTACAAGACTACAAAACTACAAGACTACAAGACTACAATACTACAAGACTACAAGACTACAAAACTACAAAACTACAAGACTGCAAGACTACAAAACTACAAGACTACAAGACTACAAAACTACAAGACTACAAGACTACAAGACTACAAAACTACAAGACTACAAAACTACAAGACTACAATACTACAAAACTACAAGACTACAAAACTACAAAACTACAAGACTACAAAACTACAAGACTACAATACTACAAAACTACAAAACTACAAGACTACAAAACTACAAGACTACAAAACTACAAGACTACAAGACTACAAAACTACAAGACTACAAAACTACAAGACTACAAGACTACAAAACTACAAGACTACAAGACTACAATACTACAAGACTACAAGACTACAAAACTACAAGACTACAAAACTACAAGACTACAAAACTACAAAACTACAAGACTACAAGACTACAAAACTACAAGACTACAAAACTACAAGACTACAAGACTACAAAACTACAAGACTACAAAACTACAATACTAAGAAGACTACAAAACTACAAGACTACAAAACTACAAAACTACAATACTACAAGACTACAAAACTACAAGACTACAAGACTACAAAACTACAATACTAAGAAGACTACAAAACTACAAGACTACAAGACTACAATACTACAATACTACAAGACTACAAAACTACAAGACTACAAAACTACAAGACTACAATACTACAATACTAAAAGACTACAAAACTACAAGACTACAAAACTACAAGACTACAAGACTACAAAACTACAAGACTACAAGACTACAAAACTACAAGACTACAAAACTACAAAACTACAAGACTACAAGACTACAAAACTACAAGACTACAAGACTACAAGACTACAAAACTACAAAACTACAAGACTGCAAGACTACAAAACTACAAGACTACAAGACTACAAAACTACAAGACTACAAGACTACAAGACTACAAAACTACAAGACTACAAAACTACAAGACTACAATACTACAAAACTACAAGACTACAAGACTACAAAACTACAAGACTACAAAACTACAAGACTACAAAACTACAAGACTACAATACTACAAAACTACAAAACTACAAGACTACAAAACTACAAGACTACAATACTACAAAACTACAAGACTACAAGACTACAAAACTACAAGACTACAAAACTACAAGACTACAAGACTACAAAACTACAAGACTACAAAACTACAAGACTACAAAACTACAAGACTACAAGACTACAAAACTACAAGACTACAAGACTACAAAACTACAAGACTACAAGACTACAAGACTACAAAACTACAAGACTACAAGACTACAAAACTACAAGACTACAAAACTACAAGACTACAAGACTACAAGACTACAAAACTACAAGACTACAAGACTACAGCTCCCAGGAAACAGCAAGTCACAGCCTGAGGAAGTCCTGCATGTGGGACCACTGATGAGCCCACGATCAAAGTCTTTGGAAGAGGATCAGTAGGTGGACGAGGTGCTTCGTTCACACTGGGTTTCTGGTGCCGAGGAGCCGGCAGCTCATCAGGACTGAGCGCTCGCTGGCGTCCGTCGACCGAGGTGGTGCGGAGGTTTAGACCTGCGCTGGAGATAATGACCCCGGCAGAGTTTGCAGAACTTGGAAAGAGTTTTCTAACCAGAGGAGCTCCAGCAGTGATCTCTGGGAGGAAGCAGCTGTGCAGCTCTGCGCCGCTTTCTGGTTGTCGTCCATCAGCTAAAACGAACGCTGGCTTACAGGTGACGCCTTCAGATCGCTGGAGAGGTCGATAAAACTAATTAAAGTTCTCAGAGTCGGTCAGCTGAATACTTCTGTAGCCTTCTGGGGAGTTAGATGCCACACAGCACACAAGTACTTCCGGGGTTCTTGTAGCTTTAATCTTATTGTTGACCACGTTTGCAGCAGGTCATTTTAACAGAGTGTTTAAACTTTTAGAGAGCAGCTCAGGTGCTTTCACAGCTTGTGGCAGAGTTAACATAAAAAACGATTTAAAAGAAAAATAACAAAAACAAAATACAGCAGTGGGCAATGACTGTCAGCAGAAAACATAAAGTAGAACCAGATAAATACATAGTTAACAGCCATAAACCCACAAAAAGCAGCCTGGCAATGTATTAAATATACTCACAAAGTACACTTACACTTTTCACAAGTTTCACCAACTGCCCAGAGACTGCACAACTCAACACACTGTTTACCTTCAAACAGAGTTCAGTTGAATGTAACAACTGTACATTTTCTCTAGTAACAACAGACAGTAGCACGGTGTGGTTTCATGCTAAAGTCACCTCGCTACGCAACTGAGAACACAGTGGTCGATGTCTGGCGCCAAAATCCCAGAACATCAATGTCAGGAGCGTTTAATCAAACCATCTCGTTAAAATATCGACAGCTAACGTCCTTCAGGTATCTGTGCAGGGATATTTTACAAGATGTGTGTGTATTTACCTACTTTACACGATGGAGTCACAGCACCATCCACTCTGTAAATCTCCAGGTTGTTCACACGTAAACAGGAAGAAACACCGAGATGCAGCACGACAATAATATTGCTCAACGCTGCCTCCTAGTGACCAAAACCAGCAACAACAAGTGAGACTGTCACAGCCCACTTACAGTCTACTTCACATTTTAATTAAACCTAAACAATTGTACACTCAAAGGAAAACAACAAAGAACACATTTATTAACATTCAAACAACTTTTACAGCTGTATCACACCGAACGTAAGAGGAACAGACGAGTGAGCAGCGTTCTCTAAACCTTCCTCCTGACGGGGAAATACTTCCCACATGTTCTTGTGTGAAGCCTGTTTACAGCTCAGGTGAACACTTTCAACCTGCAGTCACTGGTGAACACAGTGTTGACGTTCTGGTGCACAGACGAGAAGCTAAACAAGTGATTGAAATGATTTGTAGAAAACATATTTGGAAAGTTTTCTTCTTCTTCTGCTTCTGAAAAGCAAAACAATGAGCTAAAAGAGACTAAAACGCGCCACAGAGCTGAGAGGAGGCGACACACGATCAATCAGCTGTAATTACAGAATAATATTGATTATTGTAGCTTTAAATATTCTCAGAAACTACCTTTAAAAAGAGATTTGATGTGTAATATTCAGACACTGAGTCCAGCCTCCTGATGGAGATTCAGCTTTTTTTTTCCTGCTGGTTTGAGTTTGGACACAAACTGAAGAAGCTTTTCAGGCGGCGGAGTGACATCACAGTTGGCGTCTGAGTGTTAAGCTGACATGAGAAGTGATGTCATGAATGCTTCCTGTCGCTGACATGATGGGATTTCTTCTTCAGGTGTTGTGTTCATGTAGCTGTGAGAACAGATTTAGACATTTCTCTGTGACACACACACACACACACACACACACACACACACAAAGCGCTCATTAGCCATGTATGGTGTGTGTGTGCCAGAAGTCATTTGTTTGTCTTTAAGCAGCTAAACTCCCTTTTATCCTGCTGATAATAGAAAGATTAGCATCTCAAAACCACAAAAGAGCTTTTTAATGAAACCTCAGACTCTCACACACACACACACACACACACACACACACACACACACACACACACACACACACCAGGCCTCCTGTTGTGTAGCGTGTGATGACTACAAAGACGATCTCATGTGTGTGTGTGTGTGTTCGTGCTGGCTGGTAGTTAACACAGTAATGAGTCAAACAGCTGATGGTATGTGTATACATGTTGTGTGTGTGTGTGTGTGTGTGTGTGTGTGTGTGTTAGCTGAGATGCTAATGATCAGAGCAGCTTTAGATGCTGAAGACTCAATCTGCTCCAGTTTGACGCTGAACTTTTGATGAGTTCATTTCAGTTCAGTTTCTCTGAAGTCGGCAGCATCCACAGTTTTCATCACAGCGACTTTAGATCATTTAAAGCAGCTGTAATCAATATTTTTATAATAACAGTCTGATGTGTCAGTGTGTAACGTGTTGGTGATGAACCTACAGAGACTCTGCAGCTCCTCTCGGCTTTACGGAGCTTTATATCGAGTTTCAGCTCGTTGTTTATGTGTCCGGCTGCAACAACCGGCTGTACGTTTTGATCAGCATATTAAATCATTGACCCGTACATGTTCTTTCCATCTACAAAATATCGCCGGCTTCAAACGGCTGCTAAGCAGGTCCAGCAGGACGACTCACATCACTTCCTGTTTTAAGATCTACATATAGAGTCCTGCATGGAGAGGCTGCAGAGTGCATCATGGGAGTTATTCATCCCAGATACGTCACCAGCAGGTCACTCAGGTCGTCCAACCAGGACCTGCTGGTCCGTCGCTCACGGCTGAACACTAAAGGTGATCATCGTGTCAACAGTCTCTGTAGAAGCTTTTAAAAACTACTGATGACTCATCTTTTCTTTTTAAACTGGCTGTTGTGTCTTCTGGAGTTGTTTGTTTGTTTGTGTTTTTTTATTTTTATTTTATTTTATTCTAACATGTTTTTATTCTATGTATGTTTTTATGGTTTTATTTTCAACTCTTGTTCCTGTGAAGCACTTTGTGGATTTCATTTCTGTGAAAGGTGCTACACTAAATAAACTTATTATTATTATTATTATTATTATTATTATTATTGTTCTGCTTCTCTCTCAGCGTCTCATAGCGTCGTTTTCAGAGTAGAAGTTGTATAAAGTCACTGTTCACTAGCTGGTGAACAGCAGATGTTTCCTTCAGGAGCAGAAACAGACTAACAGAGAACATCAGACTCACATCTGGATGAAAACAGTCGTTAATTAACTTTCATTTCATTTAGTTTTTATTTGTTGTGTAAAACGTTTCTTCATAGTTCTCGTTTTATTTAGTTTTATTTATATAATTATTTAATTAATTGTAGAAATTAACATGTACAACAAACATAAAAAGGTAAAATGATCTGATGATTAATCGATTAATCGGTTCTACTCTGATAATAGATCAATGGTTACGACCTGCTCAGCTGCAGCTAATGATTATTCTCATTATTGATTAATCATTTAACTATTGATCGTAGGTGATGTTTTCAAATGTCTTGTTTTGTTCATCAAACAGTCAAAAATCCAAAGATATTAAATTATAACCATATAAACCTTCTGAGTCGTCGTCTGACGTTTGATTGTTTTGTAACTTTGGATAAAAACATCTGATCAATGACAGAAAATCCTTTGATTTGATCATCTGGAACCATCCAGAGCTGTAACGATTAGTTGATTAATCGATTAGTCGATCAACAGAAAATTCATCAACAACTATTTTGATAATTGATTTATTGTTTTGAGTCTTTTTTTATCTTGTTAAATGTGAATATTTTCTGGTTTCTTTAGTTTCTGACAGTAAACTGAAGATCTTTGAGGTTTGATGACGTCAGATTAGACCACAGACGAAACAACTGATCAATAAATGGAGAAAATAACCATCAGATTAATTGATAATAATCATTAGTTGCAGCTCTAGAAGCATCAAATATTTGGCATTATTGCGTAATAATTACTAAACAATCACTGTTATATGAAGCAGTCAGGTTGAAGCTCGTTATCTCAGAGCGACGACACCGAAAGACAAAACTAAACGAGCAGTTTAACGGATCATCTTTTAGTTTTATAAGAAAAAGTCTTTAAAATCATAAAATCAATAAAAACCAGCAGAGACTCACACAGCTGACTGAGTTCCTTCACATGTGTGTGTGTGAGAGAGTGACTAATTGGGACAAGACTCATAAAATCTGCACACACACACACACACATATAAACACACACACACACACACACACACACACACACACACACACATATATAAACACACACACACACACACACACACACACACACATATAAACACACACACACACACACACACATATAAACACACACTGGGGGCCTCCGTCTTTTTTTTGTCTCCTCAGCTGGTAGACGAGACAAAAACTACAAGTCTTTGTATAATCCTGAACCGCATCAATGAGTATTGATGTCAGAGCAAACACACACACACACACACACACACACACACACACACACACACACACACACACACACAGACAGGCTGATGTGTGTGTGTGTGTCATGATTTGTGTGGTTGTTTTTCAAACAGATAGCTTTGCATCAGTATTTAGAGCTGACAGAGAGTGTGTGTGTGTGTGTGTGTGTGTGTGTGAGTGTGTGAGTGTGTGTGTGTGTGTGTGAGTGTGTGAGTGTGTGTGTGTGAGTGTGTGAGTGTGTGTGTGTGTGTGTGTGAGTGTGTGTGTGTGTGAGCGTGTGAGCGTGTGTGTGTGTGTGTGTGTGTGTGTGTGAGTGTGTGAGCGTGTGAGCGTGTGAGTGTGTGTGTGTGTGTGTGTGAGTGTCGACCTTTTATACAGTAAACAACTCATTCATTATTCAGAAGGAGTCCGTCTCTCTCTTTGCTAACCTTCCTCTCCTCTTCCTCTTCCTCTTCCTCTTCCTCTTCCTCTTCCTCATCTCTGCGGTTGTCTCGGCTCTTCAGAGCAGCAGGTAAATCCAGCTGCTGTTTAACTTATTGATCATGTGAAAGGTCACATGATGAGCGCGGTCCTCTTCCAGGTCTCCTCTGCAGGGTTTGGGTCTCTGGTTCTGCTCAGACCGGATCACTTCATGCTGACCTGGATCTCCTGAACTCTGATTGGTTTGTGTTGTAATTGAGTTTTTGTGATGAGACGTCGTTGCTTCATCTGATCCGCCTCACTTCACTTTATGTCAGACTGTCAGTGCAGATAGAAGAAAACTCTGAATTATTTCTTCTTTATTCATATAACATGTAGAACACATGGACACCTGCAGATACGAGTCTTTAAACGTACTACAAACCTTTTCAGGCTTGTGTCCTGTGCTTGATTATAGCGCTGGGGTCCAGGGTCCAGGATCCGGGGTCCAGGGTCTAGGAAGGAGTTTGTCCACTAAGTTGGATAAACTTCTTGAAAAATGCGTATTTAAAAATGAATGAATGAAGTTCATTTAATTTTTTTATGCCTAAAGAGGAATAAAAACACTGACTGAGGTTATTATAGTTCATGCATGAAAGGGTTAATCTACAGAGACCCAACATTCCTCCACCAGCAGCAGCATCAAGTAAAAACCGGACTCTAGCTGGACGAGCGTCTGTCAGGCTGTCGGTCGAACAAAACAAGACGTTTGAAGACGTCACTTTCAATTTTAATCAAGTAAATAATCTGCAGATTCATCGATAATGAAAATCATCATTAGATGCAACAATAATCCTGCTACAGAGGACAGGAACTACTTTGTGTCTGCTGGTTAGAAGCAGTTTGAGCAGCCTGGTTGTTACACTCTCAGGATCTGGACATATATATATATATATATATATGAGGCACCTGTTCAGTGATCTCACACATGATCCCAGTCTTGTTTGGAACAGTGTGAAAGTGTTTGAAAAGGTGGAGTTTTGCTTTGTAGTGAAAAAAGGAAGTAAACGGTGAGAGGAGGCTGAAGAAAAGACATCAGTGCAGATGAAGATGAAAGACATGAAGAGAGAACATGTGTGTGTGTTTGAAGTGGCTGACAGCAGCTCCACAGAGAGACGGAGACGTGGACCGACACACGTAGACGAGCAAACGTCTGAAGGCAGAAACGTTAAAAAAAAAAGGTTTTGAGCAGCTTGTTGACTGAAAACAAACAGTTTGACCTGCGGTGAAGCTACGACAGACCGGACGAGATGTCTGCTGTTAACTGGAGGTTTCTGGATGAAATACAGGTGAAGCTGCTGCTGTGAGTTCCCTCCACGTACGACATCAACACGACAGATCAATCACAGAGAACTACATGCACACACTTTAACATCACTACTTAACATAAAGCCAACATGTGCTTCTTCTGGTGCACTGGTGAGTCTCTGGAATCACTCAGTCCCACAAAATTATAGATTCAGGCTTTGCTAAATGATATCTGACAGCCAGCCTATGTGTGTGTGTGTGTGTCTGTGTGTGTGTGTGTGTCTGTGTGTGTGTGTGTCTGTGTGTGTGTGTGTGTGTGTGTGTGTGTGTGTGTGTGTGTGTGTCTGTGTGTGTGTGTGCAGCAGTCATCTGAGGTCCAGCATGATACTGCATTTGAAAGACAGAGTACAATCAGTCAACAAGCAGCAGCTGTCACTGCTCACCTGCAGCTGAACACCAACCACCTCCACACGTTGTTTAAAAGAATATTAAAGGTGAAATATACGACATTCAGCCCCACTATGTCGCACTAGCATCAACATCTCACACCAAAACAAATGTTTGCATCGTTTACTCAATAAAGTTTTGGGATAAAAAGCAACATCTGAACAGACAGAACCTGGCAGAGCCGATCAAATATGGATCAATATTCTGTTCCTGTGTTTTCTGTTTCTGCCTCATGTTTTCACAAACATATTATAGTGAACTGATTATGCGGACGCCATCTTGAAACAGAAACAGAGGACATGGAGGGACTCACATGCACTAACATGCACGCTCACATGCACTAACATGCACGCTCACACGCACTAATATGCACGCTCACATGCACTAACGTATGTTCACACGCACTAATATGCACGCTCACACGCACTAACGTATGTTCACACGCACTAATATGCACGCTCACACGCACTAACGTATGTTCACACGCACTAATATGCACGCTCACACGCACTAACGTATGTTCACACGCACTAATATGCACGCTCACACGCACTAACGTATGTTCACACGCACTAATATGCACGCTCACACGCACTAACGTATGTTCACACGCACTAATATGCACGCTCACACGCACTAACGTATGTTCACACGCACTAATATGCACGCTCACATGCACTAACGTATGTTCACACGCACTAATATGCACGCTCACACGCACTAACGTATGTTCACACGCACTAATATGCACGCTCACATGCACTAACGTATGTTCACACGCACTAATATGCACGCTCACACGCACTAACGTACGCTCACATGTACTAACATGCACGCTCACGCGCACTAACATGCACGCTCACACGCACTAACATGCACGCTCACACGCACTAATATGCACGCTCACGCGCACTAACATGCACGCTCACGCGCACTAACATGCACGCTCACACGCACTAACATGCACGCTCACACGCACTAATATGTACACTCACATGCACTAACATGCACACTCACATGCACTAACATGCACGCTCACATGCACTAACATGCACACGTGGCCGGGCCAGAGAACAGAGAAGCTCGGAGGGAGTCGTGACTTTATTCTCTGCTCAGGACGTCGTCACTTCGTTATATCTGTTCATAGTAAATAGTTGTTTGCTGACATCTAGTGCGGCTGAATGTCGTTTATTACACCTGTAAGTCGGGAAGAAGGTTGTTGAAACATATATTTATATTCTACTAGACAGTCTGAGTGGAATTCAAACTTGTCGATCACTCATCTTTACTTTTGAGAAACATCGTAAACAAACGTTCCTGCAGATCATGTTGACTGTTAGACAACTGGAATAAGAAATAATAACATTTTGATATATATTTCTTTTATTCTCCTCCTTTTTTAAAATATTTTCTTTATTTTGTAGCAGCCTCTCCATTAGATCTGCAACGATCAGCTGATTAATCAATCGGTTTGATAATCAATTATTTGTTTTTTCTTTAGTCTCTATGACAGTAAAATAATTATTTTTTTGTTGTGGACAAAACGAGACATTTGAAGACGTCATCTTGGACTTAAAGAAACACTGATCAACATTTTCTGACATTTTATAGACGAAACAACTAATCAATGAATGGAGAGAATAATCAACAGATTAATTGTTAGTAGCAGCCCTACTTTAGATCATTATTTTAATCTAATGGAATATTGTCTTGAGTTTTAGGAGAGTTCTTTATATTCATGTGTGGCTGAGTAAATATTGAAGTGTTTTTGTATAAATGGACGATTATAAAAACATCAAATCTTTTGATCTTACAAAAATTGTATTTTTAATGTGCAAACAAATAAATAATCATAAAACAAACCAACAAAGATGTTTGCGAACATTTGACAGACGTCCTCAATCATCAGCTGGTGTTACTGGTGAACAGTGACATTTCTCCACAGGAGAGCCTCAGTAAGTCTTTCACTAATTCAACAGGTTGTAATTTACTCACTTTAGAGGAAGTCATTAAGTAATCAAGGCTTACACTTGTTCTTAAGTAGAGCTGATCAGGAGGAAATTATCGTTTCCTCATTTATGTGATGTGTGAAGCTGTGAATCTGGGGGCCAGGTAGAACTCCTGCAGTCACTCCAGTACAACCCACAGGGGAGGAACTGGGCTTAATGGTCCCTTCAGCTGCTCATTAGTTAATCAGGCCAGTCAGAGGCAGGAATCAGAGCTGCAGCATTTCACAACACTTGTCGCTGCAATTTGTGGCGACATAGTTACCAAAATCATCCAAAAAATGCAGCCAGAATCTGTCTGAAAGTAACTTTATTTAAACTGCAGATGGTATCATAGTTTTCTAAAGCGTAGTTTAACTTTCACCTGTTATCCTGGAAGTTGAAGTTAACTTCTCATCATGTTGTGCTAAAGGTTTGTTCCTTCTAATTAATGCTTCAACTGCAGCAGTGGAAGAAGTTCTCAGATCCTTTAATGAAGTAAAAGTACCAATACAGCAATGTAAAAATACTCCATTAAAAATAAAAGTCCTGCATGAAAAATCCTACTACAGTAAAAGTACATAAGTATTATGAGCTTGATGTAGTTAAAGTATTGCAGCTGTTAACAACTCATAGACATCTGAAACGTGACCCCGACAAAAAGGTTGGAAACCATCTTTAACAATGTGTTGTATTTTAAAAGCTTGTTATATTATCCATTGTGTCAAATCTTCATCTGAAAAGTAACTAAAGCTGTCAAATAAATGTAGTGGAGTAGAAAGTACAATATTTCCCTCTGAAATGTAGAAAGTAGCATCACAGACTGTATAAAAACATGGACGTAGTTACCGTGACGTCACTCGTTGGTTTCTGAAGAGCAGTTTTGAAGCTCAAAGTGAGCCGCTCCGGCCGTCGCCATCTTGGCAGTGCGTGACGCTGCCTAACTCCCAGCCAATCAAAAATCCGCAAAGAGGCGGGGCCGAACGGCTGAAACAAGCCACCTAGCGGCTGGTGGACCTGTCACTCAAAGCAGCCATGTCCTTCATTATGCAGAACTTTACGGGTGAGTTATAAACCACCCCCCCCCGTACAGTTGTCATGAAAGAGGAAATTAGCTACAGAGACCAAAACCGTTGTTTGTACCAGACTGTAAACATGTTTATTTCTGCTGTTAAGTTGGACATTTTAACATGGGGGTCTATGGGGATTGACTCACTTTTGGAGCCTCAAGTGGTCGTTCAAGGAACTGCAGTTTGGCTTCATTTTACAGCCCCGGAGGTTGCTGCTTGAGTAGCATCACATGAAAATACTCAAGTAAAGTACAAGTACCTCAAAATTGTACTAAAGTACAGTACTTGAGTAAATGTACTTGGTCATCTCATGTTGTCTATGAGAAAATCAGTGTGACTTCTGGAAACGATCAAACAAACGCATCGTCAGTATTGCAGGTAAAATATTTAACCCTTCCCACTACAGCAGGCGTGTAATCACCGTGAGTGACGCGGGGGGGGGGGGGCAGGGGGGGGGTCAGGTCCCCCCCAATATTTGTAACTGACACGACATCAGATTCCCACAAAAGCTGAAAGAGAACTAATTTATTTCTATATTTATAATATTCAGTGTTTAATCTCCTGCTACCAGAACCACACAGACTGTTTTTTGTGCTCTGCAGTTTTTTTCATTATTTATTCTGAACCAATCTCTGCTGAGAAAAAGCAATGTTTTTTTGCTGAAAAACATCTTGATATTTCTGAAAACACCACATGGAGAAAACATGTTGTAACACTGCAGTCGGCCTGCAGGTTCACAGTTGATCAACCAGCCTCAATAAAGGGCTGAAGACCATAACGAAACGTGGCTTGAAATCATAAAAATGCATATATGATATCAGAGTTGAATGTCTCATTAAGCATCCACAAAAATCTGAATGAAAATAAACATTCATAACTATTAGAAAACTGAGCTTAAAAACAGCTCATTTGGCTGCTCGAACCATTTCTCAGGACCGTGTGGGCGTGTCCAGATCACGTTTGATTGACAGCTCACTTTCAGCTCAAGTATCATTTTATTTTCTATTCATTCACTAAAACGTTTTGCTGATATGGAATAAAATACCAAATCTAGAAAACTTGACTAATTGACTAACTAGCAAAACAGGTTAAACCGGCCAAATCTGTGTTTTTATTTAACTACACCTCCCAGAGTATGATGCTAATAGTTTTAGCATTCTCCATTCACTTACATGAAACGGTTAGCATTAGCTTAAACGTTTTGCTATTAACTACCAAATCTATCAAATGGACCCTACTTGGTTGAAAGCTTGAATAATCCACTAACTAACAAACTAGGTTAGACCACCTGGAACTGTGTTTTTATTTAACTATAGCCCCCGGAGTATGATGCTAATCGTTTTAGCATCTTCCATTCAGTTACATGAAACGGTTAGCATTAGCTTTTCTATTCAAAACTTTTGAGCTTATTATCAACTACCCCAGTGGTCTACTAATTATCTTGACTAATCGGCTAACTAGCAGACTAGACCAGACACACACATATCTGTTTTTATTGAACTATACCTCCCAGACTACGAAGCTATGTGTTTTAGCATCTTCCAGTCACTTACATGAAACGGTTAGCATTAGCATTGCTATGCTACACTTTTGAGCTACTTATCCACTCAGTGATTAATACAGATTTGGATGATGTACTCAAGTCTGCTAGTTAGCTTAACACAGTAACTTTCAAACTATATCAGGCTAATTTGAATTCTCATTCTAGCTGAAAGAAAAGAAAAGTGCACTGCATTATTTAGTTTAGCCGCGTCTAACTGCAACCCAGTAACAAGAGAAGGGAGAGAAACTTTCTAAAGAATTACACAACCTATGTCAAAGGCTGTTCTCATAGATTTTACATTAGATCCCAAATTACATGATTAATAGCCAAACATGGATTTGCCTTTCCAGGGGCTTTAAAAGATTCATGTGGTATTTTGTATAAAATATAATTAAAACCATAGAGGAATATCTGAGGTTCTCTTCTTGTCACTCATCAGCATGCAGGGTGGACCCGGCTGGCAACGACCTTCAGGAAGCCTGAAGCTGCAGGTGGAGACACACCCAGACACACCAGTCAGCCCACTGAATCACAGCTACTGGTTCACACACACACACACACACACAGGTCCACTCTGTTACATATTGTTTTGTTTTTTAAACTGAAACCTTTCAGACACTCAGCAGCCTTGATAATAACTGAACCAAACATTGTCTGTAAATGTGGACGCAGGTTGTTAAAATATTTTAAATCTGAAATATTTATTTATCCATGAAGGACACGTCGTCTTGTTTTTGTCTCCGTCTCTGCTCTTCTTCCAGGTAAAGGTGAATCTTTCATGTCTCTGTGCTTCAGTTTGATTAATTCTGCATCCCAGCCGGCAGCATAACAGAGAAAAACATAAAACACATAATAAATTAATTCTAGTCTCCTCCATCCTCCTTCTCTCTCTCTCTCGGTCTCTCATTTCCCATTTGGTCCAATTAGTCTTATTAGCAGCTGTTGAAACGAGCCGATAATCCTCTTAAAACTCAACTCAAACACATAAAGGCAGCGAGCGGCTCGATGGCGGCCTGCGGGAGACTAAACCCTGCTCTCCCACTCTGCCTCGCTCTCCATTGAGTCATCAGCGGGGAGTCTTTGCGTTGTCATGGTGACCCTGTCTGTCAGCGCCACCAATCACAGCATTGTTTCCCCCCTCACAGTGATTGACGGGGATGTGATGGTTACTCGTGGCAACAGGTTGTCAGAGCGGGGGATGATGTATTTTTTTTGTTTGTTTTTTTTAATATATGCAGGTTTTTTGTTCTCGAGGCCTTTTGACTTGTGACCAGCAGAAGAAACGTTAATCTGGTCTCTGCAGGCTGTTTACACACCGTTCAACAAGTTCTCAGGACCATTAACTCCAGTTTATCCTGCAACATTCACACACACACACACACACACACACACACACACACACACACACACACACACACACACACACCCTCATGTTTCATACCGTTATTATCAGACATGCTTCCTCTCTAACGTATGACTGAGATCATTTATATCTTTATAACTTCCCTCATTGATCATCATATTCTGTATAGAAACATGGTTGTAATGAGGTTTGTTTGAGGTTCATCAATGTTTGTTTGCAAAATGAAGAATTAAAACTGCATATTTTTTTAGACAGTTGAACAAAATGAATAAAAGCTGCAGCTGTCACTCATCTTACTTCCTGTTGCATGTTGTAATAACTTGATTTTCACAATAAATCAAATGAATGTGACATATTTTGCAGCTCTAACAGGCTTTGAATTAATTAAAAAAATCATCTGTTTAATAATGTTTCATACAGATAATTGAAAAAATTATATATATTTTTTATTTTCCTCTTTTCAGGATTTTTTCTTTGTCTTTTATTTTGTAGGAGATTTTCCATCAGAGCTGCAACAATTAATTAATTGACAACTGTTTTGATCATCGATTCATCGTTTAGAGTCTAAATTCTCTGATTTTAGCTTCTTAAATGTGAATATTTTCTGGTTTCTTTCGTCTTTATGACAATAAACTGAATCATCTTTAGGAAAAACATTGATCACACACTAAATAACTAATCAATTAATCAAGAAAATAATTGATGGTTAGTTGCAGCCCTCATTATTTTTATTTACTCTTTAAATTCACCTACAGCTGAATAAATGTTGTAAAGTGTGTTTTTGTAAAAGACTTTGAGTTCATATCAAATCTTTTATAAAAGTTGTTTTTTTAACAAACAAACAAACAAATTAACAAAAAAAACCCAAAAAACAAAATATGTCCAAAGTGAAATAGTTTGGAACCAGTGGTGAACAAACACTGAGATGAACTTTATTTTGAAGGAGGAAACATCTGACTGTAGAAATCAACAATATTTACAGAATCGAGATTCTGTTTCAACAGAGGAAATAAATAGATTTAATTTGAATGTCTATCATGAGTCTGATGATGAGTGCGGTCTCTTCTGTTTGCTAACTGAACTAATTTAAAGCTATAATATGTAATTATTCCACATTAAATGTCTAAAAACAACTAGACCTGTGTGATATATGTTGTTGAGTTGTGTATTATCAAACTCAGAGAAATCTGTAATTTAATCAAAGTAACGGACCGTTTCATTTGGTCGCCTGTCGATGGCGTCATACCTCCTCTACCAAAGAGTAAACACGCACCAGATGCATACGGCGGCGCTGTGTTTGTCCGCTACAATGGCGTCTACCAAAGAGTAACTTACACACATACAAGATAATACATCGGCGTTGTGGTTGTTCCACACAAACTGTTATAAATGGACTTTTATTCAGTTTTAAGACACATTTTCATGATAAATTTAGGTGGTTTTTAACTATATCTTTTAGCCGGAAGAAGGATTTTAGTCATTGGACGTCTGGATCTTAAGTTATCAGAGAAATAAACTGGACAAACGTTAGCAGCAGCTCGGCTAACAGCCCCTCCAGGAAGTCCGGTGGTTGCCGAACATCGTCAGAGAAATATTGATTTTTTTAGGTGAAACAGCTTTAACTAGTATTTTAATGATTTTAATCTGCGGGTCTGTTTGTTTTGGAGAGTAAAAACATCCTGAATGATGAACACTGGAGTAATCCTATCCTGATGAAGACAACAACTCCCATGATCCCTTGCTGCTTCACACCGTCATCACACATCACATCACTGAAATGTATTCTGGTCTGTCATCTCGTTGTAAACTGATGTGTTTGGGTTTCGGAGTGTCGGTCTGACAATAAAGAAGCAGTTTTGAGGACGTCACCTTGAGACTGTTATTAACCTTTTGATCAGGTTTATTAAGGCCGTCGATAAAAAGGAAGGTAAGCAGAGCTGTGAACACACAGGAGGACCAACAGAAAGCTTGTTTTCAATAGATTTGTTCCTCCTATTATCCTCATTGATTTCCCTCCATCTGCAGAGTGTCAACAGTGTGATGCGTTCAGGGTCGAGCTGGCAGCGTCTGATGTCCCCCCCCCCCCCCGACACAACATCGCAGCAGACAGATTTGGATAAATATTGATTTTCTCCTGTCGCCCTTCAATAGAGATGTAACGGCTGTGTGTGTGTGTGTGTGTGTGTGTGTGTGTGTGTGTGTGTGTGTGTTTACAGTAGATTAAGAGACACCCGTTGATCATTTCCTGTGTATTAATCCCATCATCATCTAACGGGTCAGTTTTGGCTCCTGCAGGACAACACAGTGGACGTTTCATACCAGCTGACAAATACTCATAATATTACTTTCATTTATTATTTTGAACCATATTTTTTGGGGGATTTAAAGAAGCAGCTTGAAGAATCTAAAAGGAGGAAACAAGTCTCACAGTGAGTTCAATACAAACTAATAATATGTTTTTATTTAATAACAGTTGACACATTTTACTGCAGCAGAGATTCATTCAGTATCAACATTTTTACAACTTAAACACATTAATGAACAACATTTCTCATCATATTGAGAGGAAACGTGATTCTGCAGCGTTACGTTTCTAACAACACGTTGAAGTCTCGTCGTATATGAAGATAACTTCCAGGAGACAGAGTTGATATGTTTTGTGTTTTGGACTGTTTGGACAGAACGAGGACTCTGGGACGCTGTAACGAGACGTATTTTTAGATGAAAGGATCCACAAATCAAAGAAAACAATCGGCAGATTAATTGATAATGAAGATAATTGTTACCTGATCATCAGAGTTCTCTGAGGGATGTTTGTGTTCGTGTGGAGGCGACGACACCAGGACCCGTATTTACACGGCGGCGGCGGCGGTACGTCTGGACGTCGCCGTCACCAGTTACATCACATCAACACTTCATTTTCTCCCGGAGACTTAAACTTCTTCTACGTTCAACAAGTGAGCAGAAGATTTTACACAACAACTGTCGACAGGTTTCACTAGAATCTGCTCACTGATCTCGTAACCGCAGATAACAAAACACAGGCTGATATCTCACATCAGCCTCTTGTAGATGTGATCTCTGGATCACTACTGAGTCACAACAGTCCCGTATTCAGACTAGAGATAAAGCAGCTATCACACACACACACACACACACACACACACACACACACACACACACACATAACATCACTGCATGTTTACTGAGTAAACATCAGTCTGCAGGTTACAGCTGCATCATAAATGAAACTACTGGATGTTAACAGGCTGATATTTATGATTTAAATTAAAGTCTGGACCAAATATAATACAATAAATACAAAAATAATATGTGAAAGCTAAGTTAAGAAGCTCTGGTAAATGTTCAGTAGCTGGGAGGCTGAACTGGGCAGCTGCATAAAGAACCAGTAGAACCAGTAGAAGATAAATAAGGAGCAAAGATATTCCAGAAACATAATAAATATTATTACTCTGTAAAACCAAAGTGAGAACATCTCAAGCTGCTGCTTCATTAAACTCTGATTCTCATCTTTATGGAAGTGATGATGATGATGATGATGATGATGATATTGTAGAGTCTTTTTAGGGCTTTTGCTCTGTATTGTCAGAGAACAGACGCCGCTCTGAGAGGGTAGCAGCGGCGTGCGTCAGTGCTTCCTGTTCGCAGGAGAAACCAGGAACAGCTGCTCGCTGCTTTTGATCAGACAACCTGAATCTGATGACGCCCACAGAGCCGCTCGCTTTATGCAGATCCGCCGCTACCAGAACCCAGAGAGGCAGAACTTAAGGCCCATTAACATTCATGAAAACACTGTCCCACTGCTCCCACTGCTCCCACTGCTCCCACTGCTCCCACCGCTCCCACTGCTCCCACACACCTTCCCTCCGACCGCAGAGACGCCCGGCTGCACAGGACCACACCGTCCTCTTTGATTTGATTTATTTGACATATCAAAACAAATATATATTCATTTCAAATGTCCAGGATGGACAGGATAACTTAATATTCTACTGTGGTCCTTTTACAAGACCGACAAACAGAACAAGACAAGATGACTGATGTACCGTCACCCAGGCGACAATAAAAAACACTATATCCTCATACATATATACATACACACACACACACACACACACACACACACATATATACACACACACACACACACACACACACACACACACACACACACATATACACACACACATATACACACACACATATATATACAGACGCACACACACACACACACACACACACACATATACACACACACATATATATACAGACGCACACACACACACACACACACACACACATACATATGAAATGAAAACCAAACCCAACTACAGATCATTTTCATTATTGATTAATCTGTTGATTATTGGGATGCATGATATTGGATTTTTTGCCGATATCCGATATGCTGATATTTCCAACTCACTGTGGCCGATTGCAGATGCTGATATATGCACATATGTTTTCCAGCTGACTGAGGAGACTATTACACATGCAAACATAGATTATACTATGATCAAAACAGACAATATATGAAGGAAGAACTGAGGAAGCATTAAAACTTTAATGAAGCTGCCAAGTGGGAGCAGCAGTAGAGTTTTCATTGAGTTTATTAGACAGAAGGATTAATGTGGAGGATTTAATCTCTGGTCCACACTCCGGAGCAGAACGTGGCGGTAATGCACCTGATACGCTGGTTGCCAACCGCTGTTATAAACCACAAAGATTTTTTTTCCAAACAGAGTGGTACATCCTGTCAGCCGAGGTGTTTCCTATCTGTGCAGCCGAACATGGCAGCTCCTCCGCGGACTGTTTCACCCTGACGGTCCCGGTGTTTCCTCCGCAGGCTGCACTTCACTCAGCCGCCCGTCAGACCTGCTGCTTCTTCCCACTTTAACCAATAACAAACTGGGGCTCAGTGCTCCGGTTGGATCCACATAGAGAGCCGAGGCTAACGTTAGCTGCGAGGCTAGCGGAGCGTTAGCCGCAGCATGGCCAGAGGGAAGCACAGCCAGCTAGCCTCCCAGCTAACGTTAGCCTCGACTCTCCATGTGGATGAAACCAGAGCCCCGGTTTGTTATTCGGGAAGAAGCAGCTGGTCTGACGGGCAGCTGAGTGAAGTTCAGCCTGCGGAGGAAACACCAGGACCGTCAGGGTGAAACAGTCCATCGAGGGAAGCACAGTCATCCTGATATTTCATTTTAGAGCTTTTATCAGCTGACACCGATGACGTGTTGATAATATCATGCATCCCTTATATATATATATATATATATATATATATATATATATATATATATATATATATACATACATATGTGTGTGTCCCTCGCCAGGGACCAACACACACCCAACAGTGTCCTCTGAGTGCACGTACCTACATAAATACACTCACATTTATTTCTAAGTCATTCTTTCATTTTGGTCAGTTAATCATTCCCTTCATGCACATTTCAATCTATGACCAGACTGACTCGCTTTTATCTCTACTGGAAGTCTTTTCCACTCCACTGCTGCCACGTACAGGAAGGTATTTTGTCTTCAATCTAAATGAAACGTCGTCTGCGGTCCTGCGTCTGGTTGAATAGTCATGTGAGTCTCTAACCAGCATAAAATAATTAAAGTACTTTGGTCCATTATCTTGCAGGATCTTATGTGTTAGTCTTGACTTCAGCTGCTTTAACATTTTAGTTTGGAAAGGTCGACGTGAGTCGAGGAGCTGAAGGCCCGAACGCACTGGAAGCATGTGACACATGTTCTGAAGTAGACCTGTTGTTTTAAACGGATGAATGTGTGCTGAAAGCGTTATGAGGAAAATCAAACTGCCTTGACTCCTCTGACTTAAAGCCGGGACTCCGACCTGGTTTGGGTTTTGTAGTGTCAGATGAGACCAAAGCGAGACAGCGGCGGCGGCGGCGGTCGTCCTTGAAGAGCGAGCGGTGGAAGAGTGAACGAGAGATATAAAAACATATTTTCTGATTGTTTCATTTTCCTCCTTCTCATTCCTTCCATCCAGACTCCTGCAGCAGTTTCTGAATCCTGCGGTGCGTTATAGGAGAATCAAATGAGGCGCATCAATTATCGCTTCCAGTGCGTTCGGGCCAAGGTTCAATACCACCCTGACTAGTTTACTTTGAGCAGTTTTGAGGATGTTAATTACCCAGAGTCACTGACTGCATTTCATCTAACGGTGAGTCATGCCGCTAATTTATTTCTCCTCATGTGTTGAACTGCAGCAGCCCTGCAGGCTTTGATATCCACACTGATAAAACAGATTAATTGGTCAATTTACAATTCTATAATTTCACACCTGTCTCGTTTGCAGAGACGCTGCTGCTGTTGGTCTGATGTGGTGAATGTTGGTTCATGTGTTCAGACTCATCCAGTTATCAGGAGCCTCGTTTATAAACCAGCGAGTGGGATCAATACCAAGAACGTACATTAACCGTTACTATGGCGATGAAGACAGTACACTTTACATTATGTTACAAAACTTTTATTTACTATTATATCTGCTGTTTACTTTTAATTATTGAATTTATATTGAATATTAAAGATTATTAAAACCTTAACAGGGTGACAGTGAGGCGGCTGGTCCTCTGCTCCGCCCACCTGATCATAATAAAATAAAATAAAAAAATAAAAACAAAGATAAAATCTTGTGATTAAATATTGAGTTATAGTTAACTCACTTTTCCCTCCAGTGTTTGTAAGTGAGATTATTGTTAGCGCTGCTGTTGTAATGATGAGCACTGCATGATAATAACATAGTCTGAGTAAAGCATAAACTACAGCAGGGGTTGGTGTCGGGGTGGAGGAGGAGTAATGTTAGTTTGTTCATTCATTCAGTCTATAATGGAGACATGAACAGAGATAAATATTCTTAAGTATGTGTTGAGAAAAGTGAACGGGGTTGGTAGCAAGTTTATGTTTTTACAAAATGAAAGAAACTGCATAACGGAGACAGTGTTGACATATTTACTGTCCAATAATTTTCACATGAACCAGTAGATCAGCCTGACTGGATACTTATCCAGTATATTATAGCTGTAGGGCTGCTAGCTTAGCTAACTGATTTCTAAAGGGCTTTCTTTCTTTAGCTACGTTAGCTAACAGGAAGTGAGTTTATTCAGGTAGTATACTCAATGCAACTAACACGTAGTGTACACAGATAGAAGTGGTGTGTCTGTGCAATATTCCACATTTATCAAACAGCAATAAGACAATAGGAAGAGGTTGGCCACCTAACAAATGATTATGAGATATAGCTACCGATTAGCTACTGTGGAAAACAAAAGAGCTATCCTCTTCCTCTTCTGGTTGTGTGATGGTTGGTAGCTGGTGGCACAAACATTCACTTCATAATGATAAGTTAAAGTAAAAAAGTTTCTATTTCCACTTTCATAAAACAAATAAATGAGAGAAAACGATAAAGCTTCTGAGCTCCTGAGTCACAAATCACCAGTGAAACACGTTAGCGTGAAAGTCAAGCTGAGTGTCACGAAAAAAACAGGAAGTTTGTGTCGCTGGTTTTTGTTCACTGCAGTGATTTTAGACACAAAAACTAGATATAAAGTAAAATGATACTTGCTGCTATATGCAGAGTATTAAAGGATATTATTAACACTCTGTTCTGCAGTTCTTTAATACTATCTGATGTTATCTTAGATTTCAACTGCTGATGATGATATTTGTTATCGTGGTTGAGGTGAAAAGGAATCAGTATGTTCACACTGACATCATCCTGCGTGTTTATGTAACAGTTCTGTCTCACTAGCAAAAGCACCGATAACGCAGCTGGTTTGAATGTTTATGATAAAGTGGATCTATAATAAACGTGACAGGAAGTGAAATCAGTTCACCACCACCACCACCACGCCGCGGCGCCAGTTTCTCCGTTTCACGTTGGTGCGTCTGGGTCAGAGTTTATAGATGAAGAGCAGGTGGACGTTCAGAAAAAGCTGCACTTCAACCTTTTGATTTGCCGTCTGCAGGCGGACGACGGCCTTCATTAGATAAATATATAAATGATAAACTGCTGCAGGCACTCGAGTAATCAAGACAACTTTACCTGACGGGCTGTAAATGAAACCTGCAGCAGGTTTTAGTCTGAAATAGTAAAATCATGACTTAAGTAGCTTTATGAACACATTTTAAAGTGGTGAGTGTGTTTGTGCTCAGTCTGTTAGTGAGCTGATGAAGTTACGTCGACATCGAGCGTTACGCAACACAATACAAGGGCTGCAACTAATGATTATTTCACTTTAATCTGCTGATTATAGTCTCAATTAATCAATTAATCATATAGTCTCTGAAAAATATCTGTTTTAATGTCTCACAGCTTGATGAGAGATATTCACGTCTTATTTTATCCAACCAACAGTCCAAACATGATGTCGTATATGACAAAGAAAAGCAGCTGAAACTATTTGAGAATTTTGGCTTGAAAATAGAAAGAATTGAAAGTAGCTGCTAATTGATATTGTGTTGATTGACTGATTGATATTGTGCTGATTGACTGATTGATTAGTCGTCTGACGGTTGCAGCTCTAGTGTTTATCCTTGAGGTTTGACAAAGTGTTGAACATGTTTCCATTTTAATAAAACATTTGCAAAGACTGATTTTTAAAGGGGACATATTCAGCTTTTTAGTTATTTATATCCTGTTCTGGTGTTGGATGTTAAACATGGTCAAAGTTCACAAACTGGAGGTGAATTAAGTTCCCGCTACTTCCTCCTCACGATGACGTCAGATCGTTTCTGCCCACAAACAGACGTCCTCTCCGTAACTTTTGTTGCTAAGGTTGTTCACGTTGTTCACTCTCATATTTCAGACGTGTACGGATGGATTTGACAAGTTAACATTTGGAGTAAAGAAGAAGAAAAAGAAGTGAAATCCTGCTACTATAGAAGAAGCTTCCTGAAACTGAAACTGACCAAACTGTTTAAACTCTAAACGCTGATTCAGTTAATGCAAGACGAGGTTTATTCTAATATTTATCTGGTTTAAAACCAGTTTTAATCCCAGTTTTGGGAGATGAACCTTTGAATCTTCAAGCTCGACACGTTCTCACAGTCACAGATAAAATAGTTTTGCCTTCTTGATGGGAAGACGCCACAAAAAAATGCTGAAGTAGGAGAAAGCCAGCAGATACCGGATGGCTCTTTGATAAGCGTCTGTGTGTTTACTGGTTGACGTGCACCAGCCTGCATTTTTAACTCCCAAAGTCAATTTAGTTTGGCAAAAAAACCCTGCAGAGGAATTTACCGCCCAACCCCGAGTGCAACAGAGTAGAGAGGTGGGCGGTTAGAGCCGGTTTACCATCCTGCTCATTTATCAACCAGACCTTTCTCACACTAGACTTCCTGACATGTCAGCTGTAATTAATAATGGCTGCGTTCCATTCAGGTGTGCCAGGACACGGCTGCTGCCTGTTTCCTGCTGTTACAAGTTAAAAATGAGGAAGCTCGATGTCAGGTGATTGACAGCTCAAACTCTCCTGGCTGAATTTTCAGGACAAACAATGACACAGTGAAAATGTTTAAAAAGGATTCATAAAAAAGGTGCAAGATTGTGTCAACAACACAAGTTTTACATTAATTTACAACAATCAAACACAACAAAACGGGACCTGATAAATATGAGAGAAAACCTTTAAAACTATTATATCATTCATGTGATGCTTGAATGTCTGATATGAAGGATTAAATAAAGATTATCTTGTAAATTTTAAATGATATGAAATGTAGTTTCTCAAGTTAGAAAGTTAAGAAGTTCAGAAAACAACAACAGTCTTTATGCTGCTGTCTGCTCCTCCCACCTGTTCACCATGAACACAAAGCCAGTTTCAAGGCTGCCAGTCGACGCGCCTCCACGAAAACACGTCCCTGGATCCACACCAGCAGGGTGAAGACATGCTGCTGGTCACAGCCTGATGACACCAGTGAAAGAACGTTTAAATAGTGTCATACAGGGCGCTGTTTTAACGGTCTGAAGTGCACGGTGCATTTAGGGTGTGTCCATATGGACGTGGTCACCGTGACGTCACCCGTTGGTTTGCAAACTGCCGTTTTGAAGCCTCAAGTGTAGCGTTTTGATCGTCACCATCTTGGATTTGACAGTCGCCATGTTTGATATTTGGAGCCAGAAGTGACCATATTTGGATGAGAGAGAGTGGAGCTGACCATAGCGCTAGCTGCTAGCTTGGTTAGCACGGTGCATTTACAATCTATGGCTAACAGTGATCATGTTAATGCTAATGCTAATTTTCGCTAGCAAAAAACAGGCCTAAAACCGTCAAAACAAAATGTAATCACCGGAAAAACTGATCATCCGACTCACTGATGGGTCTTTTATTAAAACCAAACGCTGAACAAGACGTTTTAAGGCGACGATTAACTTCAGTGAACTGAAAACACACTGAAATAGCAGCAGCTAGGCCTATACGCAGTGGTTACGTTATGTAAAGCAAATTAAATGGGACCATAATTTACTAAATGAACATCATGCTGTATTAAAGAAGACGTGAAACTAGTGATTGAGACCATAAACTCATCAGGAAACAGTTCACTGAGGTAATAAATCCAGAGAGAAGTAGGCTCATTTTCTCACAGACGTCCAGACAATCAGACTTGTTTTTGCAGACAGTGGCGTCGCCCCCTGCTGGCCGGTAGAGAGAATGCAGGTTTTTGGCACTTCAGCATCGGCTTCATTCTTCAACCCCGGAGGTTGCTGCTTGGGTCCAAATCCACTTTTGTTATTTTAACAGTCGTCGGGTCAAGTGGTTCAAAGCTGTTGTCCATAGTCTCTTTATTAATCACGGGGGTGTTTTGAGCGTAACATGCAATAAACCAATCAGAGTTTCATCTCTCATTCTCTGTAAAAGCACCATTTTAATATATTCAACAATTTAAATCAATTGTCTTTTGAATTGTTGATCTATCATCAAAAATTGACCCAGAATCTAAAAGAAAAATTGATTTTCCAACGAATGAATGATTTTCATGATTCTTATTTGAATCCAGAATCGATCTGTTGTGTGTCTGCAGGTTAACTGGTTGTAAACGGTTCAGTTAGAGTTGCATGATGTGTAAAATTATTACAACGTGCACAAAAGTCTCATTTTAAGTTAAAAAGTAACGTAGATGCTAGCTGCTACATTAGCCGCCGTGAGGTTATATAACGCTGAGGAGAGACTCCGTGATGTCATCTCCGTCACGTGATGTCATCTCCGTCACGTGATGTCATCTCCGTCACGTGATGTGACGTCGTGAGTCGACTGAACAGATTCTACTGAAACGTGTTGACTTCAGCCTGTAATGTTCAAGGAAACAACAGTTCTGCTTATTGTTGAATGTAGAGGACATTAAAGTTATCAGGAGAAACTGAGAAGCGTTTTTAATAATATTAATATTTATCACATCAGATTGAAATGAATGGATTGTGGACATTGTGGATGGACTCAGGAGATCAGAGGTTGTATAGTTTTCTCAGCAGCTGGACAGGAAGTGTGGTATTTGATAGAAAAACAAACTTTATTTATCAGACAGGAAGTTTGAATATATAACCTACCTGTACAGCGTGTCCCAGTTACCCAGCAGGCCGCTGTGTTAAGTTACTGAAGGAAAAAAAAAACAGCTTCACCCACATCATGAGTCTATAAATACAGCGTGTCCTCCGCCTGTCATGTGGGCGTTCGAAGTCTTTAAACAGTAAACAAAAGAAGTGAAATGCTGAATCATGAACCCGTAACGTCACATTCAGCTAACGGCGGCACACACGGCGTCCGCAGCTCCGTTTATTAGCAGGATGCAGAAAACACGGAGGAGAAACTGACATTTTCTATCCAGAGAGGTTTAAACAGTATGAAAAATGCATATTTAGAGGCGGTTTAAGGTGTTTGTGTCGATGTTTGCTGCTGTGAAGTGTGTGTGAGATTACAGCCGTGTGTGTGTGTGTGTGTGTGTGTGTGTGTGTGTGTGTGTGAGTCAGAGGTATTGATTAAAGCGCGAGCTGGCTGGCTGCAGTTATTAATATTTGAAGCCGACTTCTAATGGAGGCCCTTTGAAGCTGAACGGTTTGAAGTGCTCTGACACGTAGTTAAAGCTCAGTCAGGACCAGAAAACACTTAAAACCTCAGTCTGAAAATTTCACCCCCAAATATATTCCAATATAAATACCTCTGAATAAAAAAACAAGCTCCCAGCTGAATGCTAACTGGGAGGCGAGAAGATCAACTTCAGCAGCAGACTTTTCATTTCTCCCACGTTCAGAAAGAGCTCGTAACTCTAATCCATCTTAAAAAGCTTCTCGCTTCTCGTTGCTGTTGTTCTGCTTTTAACTTGCTTTATGAAATGTGTGTATTTTACAGGCACTTTAATGTCTTATTGTGTTTTTATTGTGTTCATGTTGAATGTGTTTGGTGTTTTTATGCTGCTTTGCTGCAGAAATCATTTCCTGTTGTGGGGACAATAAAGAGGTGAGAGATGAGTTTCCTGCAGTTAGAGCTGCAGACTCTCTGCAAGCCAACCGAAATGCATCACGACGAGCCAGGTGGTGAACGTTCTCTCCTCTGATTGGTCAGAAGTGTCTGGGGCGGGAACGAGTCCTGGGATCTGTACTACGGAGCCAGATCAGTGTGTTAGTGAGGTGTGTTGAGCCTGCAGGGTTTTCACTGTCATGACAGTGTCTCTGTTTTAACCTGCTACGTCACCATGGTAACGTATACTGCAAACTTAACCTGGTCATGCAGGTTATGTTCCCGCTTAAATCAGCTATAAAAAAGTGTTGATTTGCTGCCAAGTCTGTTTAACACTGCTGGTACTGCAGCTATCAGAACACTGATTAGAATATTGATTAGTCTTTTATCATCAATCTTCCCATTGATTTGATTTGTAATGGTGCGAGAGGTTTGGCTTACTGTGGGATGGTGTTGGTGTGTTACAATATATCAAACTATTTAAAATTTAAAAACAAAAAACCAATGAAGAAATACATTATTATTATCACAGATAATATTAAATCTATAATATGAATTTCACTGATCATTATGAGTCAGACTGTTTAAATCTGCAGCATCGAGTTTAAAGGTTAAGAGCTCTGGATGTGGGAGGCATTGAGTGGTCTAATATAAGTATGATAAGTATTTGAACTAATTATGAATTTGTTTTTTAATTAACAAATTTAGATGATCAGCAATTTTCTGCCAGCATTCATCTCTCACCTTATTTGCAGTAACAGAGTTGCTTTTTGCTGTGATAATGTGTTTATATTCATCACAGCTCTCCGTTATAATGACCTGTTCCTCCTGACTGAAGCAGGCAGCACGCGATTGGTCCATTTTGAGTGGAAAAAGAGTCAGATGACGCGTCAAACACCTTGTTTTATGGGGCCACGCACCCACAGAGGCTGAAGCAGAAAACCTGAGTTAACAAAGACAGTTCATCACCACCATTGTGATACCACTTATCTCTGATCACGAGTTCAGGGTTTGTCGAGCCAGAACACACAAAGAAAGCCTGGATATGTTGAACCTGCTTCACTCATCTGCATCCCAGCATGCAAAGGGCACCTGACTACAGGAGCTCAAACTCATAGAGTACGCCTGGTAGTTGGGTCAGATAGATGGATACATAGATGGATGGATGGATGGATACATAGATACATAGATAGATGGATGGACTTTATTGTCCATCAGTGGAAATTTGTCTTTGGCTTCTCCCACAGTCCAGTAAAAATACATACAATACAATACATACAATACATATCACAACACACCATTAAAAACATACATTATATCCAACATACATGGTTGTAAATGGGCAGGTAGCAGCTGATAGGTTATATAAATAATACCAGAGAGAACATCTTATATAATAACAAGTGTTCCCTGATGCATCATTCTGTGTTCTGTGTCGTGTTGGGGATAAAAGACTTCTTGTCTATGATCCTGGTGGCCCCTGGGGGCCCCTGAATTGTCTGAGTGTAGTGGGTGTGAAGTATCTGCAGTTATATGTTTAGCCTTCCTGTGTCAGATATATTGCAGAGTTGTTTTTGTGACTTGTGCAAATCACCTTCCCTGCAGTGTTAACAGTCATGGAGAGCTTGTTTTTCTGTAACAAGCTGTTATATTAAAGCAGACTCCTGTGAGACGTTTCAAGTGTTGGATAACGCTGAAGCTCCTTCAGCTTTCCTAATTAAAACTAGTCGCTGGTTGGAAAAAAAAAGCCAAATGGAGGTCGGATTAGGTTTCTGCTCCAGAGTTCATTTGGGGCCGAGACCACTTCCTCTAAAGGGTCTCTGTGTGAAGATGTCGCGTTCAACCAGACTGAAACGTGCAGGTCTGAAAACACCTTTAAAGCACATTTCCATTGTTTTGGTGTCTGTGTGCAGACGAGTGTGATGTAACTTCATAGTGTGTTTGTTTGTTTGTCGTCGGATCACAGCAGCAGTGACGACGTGTCTCCGCAGCTTCATGTCCATCAGAGTCTCAGTGACATTTAAAGACCACAGACAAATATTTCACCACATTTTCACACGATTGTCAGTTTTCTTTGGGACAGTTCATAGATCAACCTGCCATTAATGGCACCTCACTTATAAACCCTCATATGATAATAATAATAATAATAAACTTTATTTGTAAAGCACCTTTCATACAACATGCAGCTCAAAGTGCTTCACATTAAACAGATATTAATAATAAATAAATAAATAAATAATTGAGAACATTAACAGGAAGAATAAAAGGAAGCAAACGAAAAATGAGAGATAGATTACATTAAAACAGGAGAAAGCTAAAAACATTCATGAATAAGAATACAAAGGCCTCAAAATGGATTCATATGTTTTAGTATATGATACGGTGTAGGAAGACTCGGTTTAAATCTGAATAACACTAAAGTGTTTAAAGGTTTCAAGTGCTTTCCTGATCTGTAGAGCTGATTATTTGTTTACAGTATATTCCTCAAACGCCTTCAGAATAAAGGTCATAATCTCTAAAGTTTAATCTCAGTGTAATCTAGTTCAGTCTTTCCTGTTCTGAGCTGCAAAACAAAACTTCAACTTTAGAAAAAAAAAACTGAAAGTAAAAGTCACAAATCTTTGCTCCTTAAAATGTATTTGACTCTAATGAGTCTCCATTAAATCCTCATGTTTCATTGTGAGCGGCGTGCTGACAGAACCGCCACCAGGGATCACCGATCTCTGTCAGGAGTTTGTTTTACAGTCTCATGTGTTTCAGATTTATCTGAAATGATGCGTTTCTGCTGATTACAAGGACAGAAATCTGGAGCTTCATGATTTAAAGCAGCAGCGAAAGAAATACTTTACTGCAGTAAAAGTACATAAGTATTATGAGCTTGATGTAGTTAAAGTATTGCAGTAAAAGTACATAAGTATTATGAGCTTGATGTAGTTAAAGTATTGCAGTAAAAGTAGTGGTTTGGTCCCTCTGACTGATATATTATTATATATGACATCATTAGATTATTAATAGTGAAGCATCAGTGTTAGAGCAGCATGTTACTGTTGTAGCTGCTGGAGGTGGAGCTAGTTTACACTACTTTATATACAGTTAGCTAGTTTAGGAAATACTCCAGTAAAGTACAAGTACCTCAAACCTGTACTAGAGTACAGTACTTGAGTAAATGTACTTAGTTACTTTCCAGCTCTGATTGAAAGTGAGTCCTGCTGGTTTAATGAACGACTCCACACAGAAGCTACGTTCAAGTTATTTTTTCACAAAAGCTGCGTCTTCACTAATAGTTAATATCAAGTATATCTATCTTTATCTAACGATATGTAGCTACAGTATTAGTTAGTAGTAGAAGTGGCATCAAATGGATGTTTTTTTTCACCAAAGCTGCTGAAACCTTACAAATTCTGTATGAAGTGATCTGAGCTCAGTTGTACCATTTGTACCATTTGTAGCATTTGTATGCAGTCAGAACCAACAGAGTGGAGGGTGATACGTTATTCCCCAAGACGTTGTTATTTCTGTCTGGTTTGCGGATTGTGACTTTAATTGTTCAACCTTTTGATCCTTTTTCTCCTCCTCGCCTCCATCCACTGGGATATTGATAAGGCTGTTCCCAGCGGGGGCCATTACTGCTGACTGAAGAGTGTGTGTGTGTGTGTGTGTGTGTGTGTGTGTGTGTGTGTGTGTGTGTGTGTGTGTAATACCTCCCCTGCTGTGTTAGTCCATTCCTGCCTCTTCAGGTTCTGGCTTTAGTAGAAAAGACCTTCATCTATAATTGAATGACTGGAGCAAACTGCCTCATAGCCTGAATCAGGGCACAGAACAGACAGACAGGTGGACCAGCAGGCAGGTAGACAGACAGGTGGACCAGCAGACAGGTAGACAGACAGGTGGACCAGCAGACAGGTAGACAGACAGGTGGACCAGCAGACAGGTAGACAGACAGACAGGTGGACCAGCAGGCAGGTAGACAGACAGGTGGACCAGCAGACAGGTAGACAGACAGGTGGACCAGCAGACAGGTAGACAGACAGACAGGTGGACCAGCAGGCAGGTAGACAGACAGGTGGACCAGCAGGCAGGTAGACAAGTAGACAGACAGGTGGACCAGCAGACAGGTAGACAGGTAGACAGACAGGTGGACCAGCAGACAGGTAGACAGGTAGACAGACAGGTGGACCAGCAGGCAGGTAGACAGGTAGACAGACAGGTGGACCAGCAGGCAGGTAGACAGACAGGTGGACCAGCAGGCAGGTAGACAGACAGGTGGACCAGCAGGCAGGTAGACAGACAGACAGTTTATGTGTCTGATATTGTGATTGTGTCTCTGCTACAACAGTAGAGAGTGGAAATACTGAAGAGGCAGCGTTGATGCCTAATGATGCAACTAATTATTATTTTCATCATTGATTAATCTGTCAGTTATTTTCTCTATTAATCAATTAGTTGTTTGGTGCAGAAAATGTCAGAAAATGTCAGAAAATGTGGATCAGTGTTTCTCAAAGTCCAACTTGACGTCTTCAAATGTCTCGTTTTGTTCACAACTCAAAGATCTTCAGTTTACTGTCACAGAAACTAAAGAAACCAGAAAATATTCACATTTAAGAAGCTGAAATCAGAGAAGTTGATGATTTGATGACTAACATGAAACGTTTGCAAGTACAGTAGGAAAACTTGTAAATACAGATGATGATGATGATGATGATGATGGGGATGATGATGGGGATGGGAAGTTTGGACAACAGAAGTTGACATGTTGAACTTGTTAGCAAACAGTTGTTTATTTCCACATCCAGCAGTTGTGGAGCAACATTGATAATGTCAATAATTACATGTGGGGTTCCTCAGGGTTCTAGTCTCGGTCCTTCATAGTTTCAACCTGGTTAAAGCTACTGAACTTGTTTTCAGCAGAATAGTCTGTAAAAACTACTTCTGTCATATAATCAGCTTATAGAGTAGTTGTGGCTAACATGTTAGCAACCAGCTGCTTATTTACGGAGCAACATTATCATTCATGTGGAGTCGTGTTTCTGTCCAATATTCTCTCTTTTAGCTGTTTCCACCAACTCCTGAGGGAAATATCTGGCTCTTTAGCTGCTAAATGCTCCACTATGTTCACCAGCTAGTCTACAGCTAACTGTGAGCAGGTAGTGAACAGCGGCGACGCTATGAGACGCTGAGAGTGAACCAGAACAGTAAAAAGGTGCAGCCGGACAGATAAACAATGAGCTGAAACTCACTATAAAGCTCCGTAAAGCCGAGAGGAGCTGCAGAGTCACTGATAGATTCATCACTATGAGACAAACACATTACACACTGACACATCAGACTGTTATTATTATAAAAATATTGATTATAGCTGCTTTAAGGATAAGAAGTAGTAGAAAACAAAACTCTGACAACTGACATTCTGTGTGAATCTTCTGTAAAGTCTTTAGCATCAACTGATGATCAGCCATCGTTTTCCTCTAGACAGATGATGATGCTGAACCTGGCAGGCTTCATGTTCTCATGTCACTGCTGGAGATGTTCAGACCTTTGACCTCAGACAGAACAGACTGAATCACTGCTGTCACTGAACCAATCGGGAGCTTTTATCAGGAGCTCTCCTCGTCAGTTTTCTCCAGAACAATAATCCTGAACTCAAGATGAGGTCACATGTACACGTGTTGCAGTTCAAGCATCTCATCACTGCTGTTGATTCGGTATCAGAGGAACGTACAGTAAAGACACTGATGCTGCTGAAAACTGCTGATCTGTCTTTTAAAATGTTTCTTCTCACGCTGCTGTTTGAAATAAGTCGACACTTCAGACGTCATTTCCAGACATCGTCTCCTATGAAGGTCGACGCGCTGATCGTCTGCATCTAATAGATCAAATTATTATTATTATAGAGACATTTTTGTAGCTGCAGGTACATTCTTCCAGCTTTGTGTGTGTGTTAATTTAACGTATCTTTGGCAAAGCCAGAGAGTTTCCTCCAGCGTCGGGTCCTGACAGGTGTGATTTGGCTCTCAATAACACACACACACACACACACACACACACACTAACACACACACACTGGTTGCTGGGTAGGGTGTGTGTCGCGTCCCAGTGAGTCAGCAGGCACTGATTTGTGTTTTAGGGAGTGTCGGTGAACCTGGACTTAACCGCCCACCCTCAGTCACACACACACTAACACACACACACACGCACACACACTAACACACACACACACGCACACACACTAACACACACACACACACACACACACACACACACACACACACACACACACACTGGTACCTGTGCAGACGTGTTGCAGGCAGATGGAAACTGATCAGTGATTCTTCTGTCAGGCTGGTTTGTACAAACACAGATTACATTAAACCACAAAACTGATCATCTCATAATTATTAATAAGAGTTGATTTATTTAAACTGCTTAAATATCATTTAAATTAACATACAGTTTATATTATACATATAACATATATCATCCATCATAGTAAACTAAAAATATTTAGATTTTAGACTTTTGATCTGACAAAATATGACATTATAATTAATGGAGAAAGTAATCAGCAGATTTAATGAGGATGAAAAGAATCGTTAGTTGCAATTAGCTGCTGGTGTTCATGTTGTATGATGTCGCTACATCAGATCTCAGCAATGATGATAAATGAACTGATTACAAAGAGTGAAAAACCCACATTTCCATGTGATGCAGTGTTTATCTCCCTCCATCTGAACTCCTCCTCCTCTCTGCACCATGTGTTGGTCATTATGTTGTTAGCGTCTGTGGTCACTGAACCCTAAACTCTCCATATCTAACGACCACTGAGAGGCTTCTTATTCACGTCGTTCAGACAGGAAGTCACAGGTTCAGCCGGAGCTGCATCCTGAAAGTCTCTGAGTCGATGCATCAGTCCAGAAGTTCCTGAGTAACACGGTATGACGGGCTGTAAGCTTGTACAGGTTCTAGTCTCTAAATGACCTCAATACAAACGCAAGTCAGCACGACGCAGAGCGACTGTGACGCTCTCAGCTCCGATGTAAACGCAGTGAAGTTTAAACAGACGCATATCAGCGTGGTCACCAGTATTTTATTTCTACAGTATCACTGCTGTAATTTACTATAACAGTTAAACTGTAAAAATGTTTTAGTATTGTGTAGAGCATGAGTTTACAGGTCGATACTACAGCTGTTCCTGCAGTAATATACTGTAATATATATACTGTATTATATCTATATTAACCCATAAGAACCAATGGTGACATTTATACAGCTTGTTATCCTTGATTTGAACTCATGAAGTCCTTCAGTGACATCTACTGAACATCCTGCTGCAGTCATGTGACAATGTGTCAATCTGTGTAACCCATGACATCACTTCCAAAATGGCGGCAGTGTTCCTGCTCAGCAAATGTGACAGAACTAGCTCATTTTAAAAAGCTTGTTTTTTTGTTCCTAAAGGAAGGTTTCAACCCACTGAACCTGTTCTGACCACATTTCTTCAACAAATCAATATAAAACAAGTTAAATATCGTTATGACATATATCTTATATTACAGATCTTTGACACTGAAGGTAGAATTTCAAAATAAAATTCAGAAATGTGTTCCTTGTGGTCCATTTGGTCTGATTTATATTCCTCATAATGTTGCTTTAAGGATAAATGGGTTCTTATGGGTTAACAGTTTTCTTCTTATATTAATAAAAACAACTATAAATTGCAGACATAAACTGTAAATAACAATGTGTCTTCAACATTTAGCACACAAGTGACAACTTTATGGAACTGAACATTTATTCAACAGCTTTCAGATATGCCAAATATATTCAAGTCTACATGTTGGAGAAATGAATTCCTGCCCTTTCACGTTGGGTCAATGTAAACCTGTTAATTATAATATCCTGCCAGTAAAAGTGAGTCATGAGTCTAAACAGCAGCTGCTTTCAAATTCCAGTTAAAAGAATATAAAAAGCACAAATAAACAGATTGCAGGATAACAGAACATTTTTAATGCCTTCGAATGTTGTGTGTTATAATTGGCAGAAAGGTTGAGTTCCAGGCTCACAGCTCACTGACGGAGACAGAAACAAAGAATGAAAACAGAGCTCAGAGCGAGAGAAAGAGAAACTGAACAGTTTAAACATGAAGCGACGTCAAGTTCCTCTGAAGAGTGACGAAGACTCACTGTGAGCTCGTCTGTTAATCACAAGAAGTACCTGAAGGCAGCACGTAACTGTATGAGTAAAGGATATTACACTAGTGTTGAGTTGAACCAGTATGACCAATCAGCAGCCGACGTATCTTATCCAACTTAGTAGCTTCAGTTGTTGTGTGCTTTATTCATTATTAAACACCAGTAGGATAAACAGGCTGTAGGTACATTCACTCATATGTAGGTCATTCACCAATAATCTTTGAACTAGACGTGTTTAAACACCACTAATTCAAACGTCCAACTGCTGGAGACGCTACCTGAAAATGATTATACCAACGTAGTCACTAATTGGGTAACAAGATTAAGATGCTACTGAACTTTTGGTTTTATTCTAAAAGGAGACTGAATGATATTTATATGATGGTTTCATGTGGTTTTCCTTCATTTTGCTTCAAATTTTCATCTTTAGTTGGAAGTGGCACAGAGCCGCAGTGTAAGCTCTGCCTGAGAAGACAAGCTGTAGGGAAAAATTCTTTTCATGGAGTCTTCTAACAGCAGGAAAAAGGGGGTTGGTTTAAAATGACTCTGAATTAGATTATTTTTATGCACTGACTGAATTTTTCATCTTTTTCCCATTTTTTCCAACCACTTCTTTGTTTTCATGCTTTTTGGTTGTTATTAACCTCCCGGAGAGACTTTATAGCGACTGTAAACCAGTTAAAAGCAGGATGGTCTTTTGTCGTAAGAAAAACTAAATGCATTTTTGAATCTTTTGAGGTCAACACAGTGAACTCTGTGAACGTGTTAAAGACTCAGTGCTGCTGAGAGACAGACAGAGTCAGAGAGAGAGAGAGATGTTGTTCCATCAAGCGTGTCTAAACTGGTCCATTAGAGCCAGTCTAATGTTCAGACTGAGTCACACAGTCAACAGTCTCCTAAAGGCTCATTACACACACACACACACACACACACACACACACACACACACAGATCCTCCGATAAGAAGGTCAGATATTGGACAGTTTGATGGAGCCTTATTACACCCAGACACAACTGCTGAGGGAGATCAGACCATTGATCTACTGACACACACACACACACACACACTCTGAGGTTGTGTCAGGTTATACACACTGCTCGTCCTCCAGATGTCGACTCTCTGCTTCCTCATTGTTCATTCTGAGATTTCTGTCATAACTAGAGTGTGAAGAAAAGACACCGAGTCTTGTTAAACTTCCTGTTTTGGGAGTCAGGAGGTCTCTCAGCCGAACAGTTAAACCGGGTTTTTCTCAGCGGTCTCTAATGAGGTCACTTCAGCTGAAGGTCAGTGTGTGGACACATCCAGACACCAGATTATACTCTATCTGAGCAGTGACTCATAGTTTAGAAACTCAGCTTCTCTTACCTTGTTACATACTGAGCTGAGTCCTTTTTTACCTCGTTGCCTACATACTTTTACTTTCTTACTGTAATTGGAGGCTGATTTGTTATCAGCCATGCCGGCGACGTGGCTCTTAGGATGAAAGTGCTGATGCGAGGACCACACTGACTTCATGTCCCCCTCAGGAGGAATCACAACAATGTTTAGTGATCCCGTAACTGACTGGTCCTTATTTATCTTCTACTGGTCCTTTATGCAGCCCCTCAGTTCAGCCTCTGTCTGAAACAGGCCGTTTTAGCTCCTGTCTCTTTAAGGCCCCGCCTCCTGATGAGCCCACTCTGTTCTGATTGGTCAGCTTCAGGAAGCTTCCTCCGGCTCTGGACGCTACGTAAACAAACTTCCTTCTTTACTCCAAATGTCAACTTCTCAAATCCATCTGTGCATGTTGGCGCTGAATCAGATCTGAGATATGAGGGTGGACAACACATGGAAACACCTTAGCAACCACCTTAGCAACAACGGAGCAGCTGTTTATGGGCATACCTGATGAGCTGACATCATCTCATCAGCAAGGTAGAAAAAAACATGTCAAACGAAGTGTTGAGTGCAGGTTGAAGCCCTGACTTTTGACTTGCAGGCAGCATCTCTCCATACATTCACCTCAAGTTTTGGAACTTTGACTCTGTTTAACATCCAGGATATAAATAACAGAAAACCACAGGAAGCAGAATACGTCCCCTTTAAAGATTTAGGTACTAGTCAAATGTGGGTCTCATTGTTAGGTAAATGTCCAACTCTGGTCACATATTAAAGGGGCCATATTATGAAAAACTCACTTTTTCAGTGCTTGTGCGTCTATATTTTGGTCTCTGATGTGCTAACAAACACACAAACTGTGGAATAAGACCACTCAGTCAGTTTGGTGTTGGTTGGCTTGCTCTGAACTCGTGCCCCCTGTTACGTCACATGGGTCTTCATTGAAATTGTAACCGTCCCCGCATCTTTGTTTCTTCACCCACAATTTCCGGACGACGGTAGCCATTGTTATTTTTGCAATTGAGCGGACCGGTAGCAAACACAATATGTCAAAGCTAAACATGCGAAATGCTCTGTTGTTGATTGTAAAGACCAGTACAAATCGCTCCATCGGCGCCCAGATGGCACACCGCCAGTGTGTTTACATCACACAGAGCGGCAGCTGGTCGCCGGCAGCTCTTCATCAAACATCATCATCACTGTGGCTGTTTCTGCATCATTTCTAACTGACCCGCTCAACAAACAGCTCCAAATATCCCCAAATGTTGTTGTCTCAACCTGTTTTATTGAAGAATAGCGACCGCTAACGAAGCCATAAAGCAGGAAATGTTGTGTTTCCATCAGCGGTAACTTAACACGACTCTGATGCGGCTGCCCCTTCGCAGGCTTCCTGAAGCTGACCAATCAGAACAGAGTGGGCTCATCGAGAGGGGAACTGAGGGGCTGCATAAAGGGCCAGTATAAGATAAATGAGGATTTTTTTAACTGGAAATCATGCAAAGCTACTCTAGTGGAGTCCCAGAATACATATAAAATATAGAGTTGGAAATGAGCATGATAGGTCCACCCTGCGGTCAGTTCACTTTTACTCCATTGCTGTAGTTTCTACCTCCTTTGTGTCCTGTCAGGGTCAGCAGGTTCACCTTGTTGTTGGCTGTTGAGGAACATCCCTGCAGCATCTCTGACAGATGGATAATCCATAATCCTGAACGTATAGAGCTGCTGCTGCTGCTGGGTTTAAATCCTCCTGCTGTATGACCTCGGTCACGTTTCATGGGTTGGGTGTCAACAGGCTGCATCATCTCGCTTATACAACCGTTTACACATCATCAACAACACTTAACACTGACAGGTGGTGTTATCTCCTCGCTGTAACATCATCACCCACCCACATAACACTCATCTCTCCATCACCTCCTCCCATCCTCTCAGCTCGTCTCTTATGAAACACACAACGTTTTGTTGAATTTACAGCTTTTTGAATTCAGTGTGTTTTACAGGAAAGATTTTTTCCTAATTTGTTCATGTTTTGAGTTGTTGTGATCATTTGTTTAACTAGTGTTACCAGTACATGTCAAGTCAAGTCAATTTTATTTGTATATCCCAATAACACAAATCACAAATATGCTTCAGAGGCTTTACAATCTGTACAGCAATACAACAACCTGCCTTCAGACCCTCGATTCCAATACGGAAAACTCTACATTCATCTGTATTTGAGCAGGTGAACCAGGTGTTGTGGTGCATCTTAAAGGTTTCCCCTTGAGTGACAGATGATTAAATGTAAATGGGATATTATTGGCTGATAGGAAAAAGGATTTTGCAGTTCATGAAATGACAAATGTCAGTTTGACGTAAAATAGTTGCAAAGTAGAAGCTTTTTCCACAGAAGAACTGTGGCAACTTCTCCAAGATGCAGGAACAACCGACCTGCTGAGCAGCTGAAACACTGAGGAGAACTGCTGCTGTTTCAAAGGCAAAGCTGCTCACAGCAAGTATTGATTTACTTTATCTTTCTGCTGTTTACTCAACTTTGGATCAAGTTAACTGATCAATAAAAACTACTCATGGCATTATTTCTGAAAGATCCTTACTTTACCTTTAGTGCCTAAAACTTTGTTTGTTACATGGAACCTTCTGAGAAGTTGTCCTTGGAAACTGTGTGCAGGCACTTTCAAAAATACTTGGCAGGTGATTGGATGAACCGTCTGTCTCTCACCATGTCTCCGAACCACCGGTGGTTCAGACACAAGCGTAGAAGTTGAAGCCTGACAAGATCAATTCTCGCATGATCTTTGGATGTCGTGAATGGTAAAACAAGGTAAAATACATTTGTTTAAGCACTAAAACGTGCTCTAAACATGATGCCGTTATTTGTCTTTGGAGCCGTTTCCAAACAAACTAACGTGACCAAACTCTTCATGATGAAGGAACATGTCAACAATAGAGGAATCAGATATATCAGCTTTGATACACACACACACAATACCTGTTAGTTGATCAGTTCACTGTTGGTTTGTATCCAAACATGAGATTTGATTATAAGAGGAAAAATGCAGGATCAGCAGAATGATCCTTTAATAGTAAAATAGATTTATAACACTGTTTAGGATTGTTTCTGAGAAGTATTTCAATACTCATTTGAGTATACATGAATATACTATATGTTCTGTGTCGTACTTTACTGGTTACCCACACAATAAACAGCAGCCAGCTTCAGTTATGGTGGATTTATAGTTCTGTTGCTGTTGCCTCAGAAAAAATGGCAGCAACGCACCATTTCTGTTAGACCGCCACCTGTTTTTAAAATCTGTTCTGTTCACATTCAAATGTCATTTCTGGTCGGTTTATTAGACTTAATGTCAACAGCATGAACTGTTCAATCAGTACGTTGACACCATGTGATGGTGTTTTAATGCCTCTCCTGGTGTGAGAGCAGGATTAGATGGAATGAGTTTATATTCACTGGGATTTGTTTTGTAATCTACAGTAGATTTATGAATGATTATGTAAAAGTGTTAATAAAGTATAGTAGGGGTGCAACGGATCACAAAACTCACGGTTCGGATTGTATCACGGATTTGAGTCACAGGTCGCATCATTTTTTGGATCAGCAGAAAAAAAAATGGGAAGACAAATAAAACATTGCTTTCCATATATTCTGTAAAACACTCACAGCAAGGAACTTTTGCCTGTGATCTTAAATGAAAACAACATTCAAGATGTCCAATGTTTAAATAAAATATATAAAATATTCAGTGCTCAATTGTTAAATTAAATTGCAATACCCCCTTCCTCCTTTAAACATGGTAGTGAATGAAACAACAGCCTGTGTCCACATTATCAAAACTCGATGCAAACATTCACCGCTAGCATCAGTTAGCAGCTAGGAAGCTAATTAGCTGCTCAGCTGCAGCACATTAAACAGCGTGTAAACATACCTGCAGATGTCACTTCAGACCCGCTAGACGCTGGTTTGATCGTTCAAAATCCCTGTTAGCGACACGCTGTCTGTCCGTGACTTGTAGCTACAGCAGTTTGTTTACTTTGTCTTAATGAGACATTCAGTTTTGTAGTTAATCTGCGGTTCACATGCCTGCTGAACCATGGGGGGGGGGTGGGTCTGTACAGATCACGGATCAACTACGTTCTGTTACACCACATATAGTAAACTATGGAAGTCAAAACTTACACAGGGGCCAAATATTTTTTGCTGCAGGGCCACATTTGGCCCTTCAGGCTGCTATTAGCCAACCACTCGCCTGCAGGCTGAGCTCTCTCCATTGTTTTTTCAAAAAATTGAGTTTGAACAAATCAGAACTTTTCATTTGTTGGAATGAATTTGAATGCACCCCACGTAGCCTAAATTAACATATGTTATGGTCGCAGCCTCTCATTCATTTCAATGAGGAACGGGGTGAAACATATTAGACGCCGGCCGCATATTGACCCCGCCTTGTTCACTTTTAGAGTTTTTCCATTAACACAGGTCGGTCTGTTAAGCTAAGCCAAGTAAACCCATGATAAAATGTGTTTCCACTACAGCCTCACAGCAGGGGATAACCATGGCGAGCTGGCAGGACTGACCACGGCCAACCTGTGATGACCCCCCCTTCTCCCCCCACAAACAAGCAGCGCGTTACAGACTGTGCTGGAGACCAGAGAGAAAGTCTAAAGTCTCTGTTTGTTCAGCTCTCAGTACTTCTGTAGCTTCCAACTGAATCTCTGTGGTTTGAACTTCAGTTTGTCTCCTGTGTTCCTGTTTGTACTCTCAGATATCTGCCTCATTTTATTGTCTTTATCACTTTCATCTGTATCACTCGTGTTAAGTTACTGCTGATGAAAACCCAACATTTCCTGCTTTTTATTCAAAGCTTTCCACTGACAAACTAACGGGAGGCATTTATTGCTTCGTTAGCTTAGCGATGCTATTCTTCAATAAAAACAGGTCGACACAACAAGATCGGGAGATATTTTGATCTATTTGTGGCAGTTAGAAGTAATTCAGGGAGGAATAGTACAAGCAGAAACAGCCACAGTGATGATGATGTTTGATGAAGAGCTGCAGGTGACCGGCACACCTCCAACAAGTAAACTATTTATTTTAGCTGCTGTTCTGTGTGATGGAAACACGCTGGCAGTGTGGCAGCCTGACACGACTCGACCCCACAACCCCAAACATAACGGAACAATGTCCTTTGAGATCAGTGTGAATGAAGGCTCAGCAATGTCCAGACCAAGCAGCAACCTCCGGGGCTGTAAAATGAAGCCAAACACTGCAGTTCCTTGAACGACCACTGGAGGCTCCAAAAGCGAGTCAATCCCCATAGACCCCCATGTTAAACTTTACAGCAGAAATAAACATGTTTACAGTCTGGTACAAACAACGGTTTTGGTCTCTGTAGCTAATTTCCTCTTTCATGACAACTGTACGGGGGGGGGGGATTTTTTTATAACTCACCTGTTTAAATTTTATTAAGTCGTAAAGTTCTGCATAATGAAGGACATGGCTGCTTTGAGTGACAGGTCCGCCAGCCGCTAGGTGGCTTGTTTCAGCCATTCGGCCCCGCCTCTTTGCCCATTTTTGATTGGCTGGGAGTTAGACAGCGTCACGCACTGCCAAGATGGCAAAAAGAATTCAGTGTGACTTTTCATGTGAAATGACCACAGGAAGTCTCGAGCTGCTCTAAACGTACATTTAGATATTTTCAACCACTTGTTTCTTCCGTACAGATAATTAGACAGACGGCGCGGCGTCCTCCTCCAGATGGATGAACAGACGGATGGATCCGTGTTACCTGCTCTGATGAGAGGAAACATGGAGATGCATCCACTGGCAGATGTTTCATATCTGCTGTTGTGCTTCCGGGTTGTTTTATCTTTACTTCTCCTCCAACAGAGTGACCTGGGATTAAATACTATCAGATTATGTCTGGAACATCAGATGATATTTATAGCAAAAAAAAAAACCTGAAACAGATGCATGATAATCCACCCTGAATACAGTTCAGTTCAGTCAGTCCATGACAACATGACAGGATGACCAGTGTGTGTGTGTGTGTGTGTGTGTGTGTGTGTGTGTGTGTGTGAGAGAGAGAAACTGTGTCTGGTTTGTATCATGAGAGAGACGTTAGAAGAGACAGTGACCCTTTTTCTATCAGAGCAACTAAGGAGCGGAGGAGGAGGAGGAGGAGGAGGAGGAGGATGTGAAGGATTCAATTGTGTTTGAGAGAGGAAGAGAAGAGGCGGCTGTCTGCTTTCATTCACAGCAAAGAATGACACTTAAAGGACCATACTGCTGTTTTTTTGGCCCATTTCCTGTAAACTAAGATGAGAGTTTTCTGTCATGTATATAGCAGAGTTACACCGTCTTGGCTGAAATGAAGAGCACCTCCGCTAACGTCAGATGATATGATTATATTTTTTATGAAACTCAGAAACACGTGTTTCCTCTTGTTCCTGCAGCTGGATGTTGTTCTCGTCTCTGTGCAGTTTGTTTTCTTTCATCTGCTGAAGGAGGAAAGTTTCTCTGAGTTCACTGAAAATCCAAGTTTAAGACGCGTATCAGTCGGGATAAAACGAGACATTTGAGCCGCCTGTTGCCTTTGGTTTTAGGAAACAGTGATCGACATTTTTGACAGTTTTCTGACATTTTATAGATGAAACTAATTGATTAATGGAGAAAATGATCAACAAATTATGTGTAGTCTGTTATATCTCTCAGCAGAGTCACAGCAATAAAAACCCTATTGCAGTAAAAGTACATAAGTATTATGAGCTTGATGTAGTTAAAGTATTGCAGTAAAAGTACATAAGTATTATGAGCTTGATGTAGTTAAAGTATTGCAGTAAAAGTACATAAGTATTATGAGCTTGATGTAGTTAAAGTATTGCAGTAAAAGTAGTGGTTTGGTCCCTCTGACTGATATATTATTATATATGACATCATTAGATTATTAATAGTGAAGCATCAGTGTTAGAGCAGCATGTTACTGTTGTAGCTGCTGGAGGTGGAGCTAGTTTACACTACTTTATATACAGTTAGCTAGTTTAATCCAGTGGTTCCCAACCTAGGGGTCGGGCCCCTCCAAAGGGTCAGCAGATAAATGTGAGGGGTGGTGAGATGATTAATGGGAGAGGAAAGAAGAAAAAACAAAGTTCTGATACACAAATCTGTTTTCAGTTTTTGGACTTTTTCTCTAATCTTTGATTTTTGCTGAAATATTGGATCATTTGAACATTTATTGAAATGAAAGCATGTGAGAAGTTTAGAGGGAAAAATCACTATTTGGTGGAGCTGTTAACAACTCATAGACATGTGAAATGTGACCCCGACTACACACTGCTTTTTGTAAGACGTCAAAAGACAAAAAGGTTGGAAACCACTGGTTTCATCTTTAACAATGTGTTGTATTTTAAAAGCTTGTTATATTATCCATTGTGTCAAATCTGCATCTGAAAAGTAACTAAAGCTGTCAAATAAATGTAGTGGAGTAGAAAGTACAATATTTCCCTCTGAAATGTAGAAAGTAGCATCACATGGAAATACTCAAGTAAAGTACAAGTACCTCACAACTTGTACTTCAGTACAGTACTTGAGTAAATGTACTTAGTTACTTTCCAGCTCTGCCAGTCATGTGACTCTGGAAGTTTCCTGTCATGTAGTAATAACAGTAATAACAGACTTTAGAATTGATCCTGAGTGAAACATGAATATCTGAAGCTTCCAGATGTCCTTCACTGCTGGATCATCAGACTGACATCATCCTGTAAAAAGCCACACTGCTGCCGGCACTTAAAACAGGACAGAAGAAGAAGAAGAAGAAGAAGCGAGGCAGTGAAGAGTTTTATTGTCTGTCCTGCAGCCTGTAATCAGACTGGAATCTGTTTAGTAAGAAACCAACAGTGAAGTACTGTCTGACCGCTGTCACTGTGTGTGTGTGTGTGTGTGTGTGTGTGTGTGTGTGTGTGTGTGTTAACAGAAGCCACATGACCCAAATGAAATAATAAAATTCCAGCTCATTCTGGACAAACAGAGCAGAGAAAACAGAGGAAAGACTAACGGATGAATAGATAAAAAGAGGGAAGGAGATACAGTTAATACAGGTGAAGAGACGGAGACGATATCAGCGAACGCAGGAGAAGGAGAGAAGAGCTGGAGGTGACGGAGGAGAGAGAGGTGACCTCTCTGAGTATTGATCAGAGCGTCCTGGTCATCAATAACCGGATAGAGATCTGATAGGAGGCTGTCTGGATACGCACACAGCAGCTCTCTGTGGTAATGAAGAGGTGGATGCTGCGGTGTTTTCCAGATGAAGTGCCTCCGTCTGCTTCCCTCAGATAAAACAGGACACGTAGTTTCCACTCCGGTGTTTCTGCTTCCTGTGTTCAATGAAAGATGAATTCACGTCCTCAGATGTTTCTAGCAGCTCCATAGTAACAGTAAAGAGGTTTTCCTCGCTGTAATCATTCCTCCTGTTCATACTGGATAGTAAAAGATCCTTCAAATGTGTTTTCAATGTTAGTGAAGCTTCATATTAGCTTCAGACTGTGGATTTTGTCCTCCATCACTTCCATTGTAAGGTCATTATGAAGGGATCTTCTAATGGTCAGTATGAACAGGAGGAATGATTACAGCAAGAAACACAGGTTTAATGCTCATTTGGGCTCCTGACTGTTGGTTTAAGACAGACGGAAAAACTGTGAAACCGTCCTTTAAGTTTGGAAATCATCACGTCATGACAAGCAAGGCCAAAATACATTTCTTTAAATGTCAAAAATAACGCCAAATATCCATTCATTCACAAATCAATAGCGTTCGGGAGCCTCTGAGCGGCGCTGTCTCGAAACATGAGTTAACGTCTGTGTCGTTGCCTTGGAAACCGCATGTAGCGTAACTCATTTTAAGGAATAGGGCAGAGCGTTAGCGAGCGAGTATTTAAGCGAGAGAGCGAGCGGCAGAAAAATAACGGTGAATGTGAGCGGAGCAGCGGAGGAAAAGGTCAGCAGGAAGTTGTCAAGTCTGGCGGTAAAATGTACAGAACAGACGACAGTGTGTCAGTTAATAAACGCTGCAGCTTGTCCAGACCAAGCAGCAACCTCCGGCTGTAAAATGAAGCCAAACTGCAGTTCCTTGAACGACCACTTGAGGCTCCAAAAGTGAGTCAATCCTCATAGACCTCCATGTTAAAATGTCCAACTTTACAGCAGAAATAAACATGTTTACAGTCTGGTACAAACAACGGTTTTGGTCTCTGTAGCTAATTTCCTCTTTCATGACAACTGTACGTTTTTATAACTCACCTGTTTAAATTTTATTAAGCTGTAAAGTTATACATAATGAAGGACATGGCTGCTTTGAGTGACAGGTCCGCCAGCCGCTAGGTGGCTTGTTTCAGCCGTTCGGCCCCGCCTCTTTGCCCGTTTTGATTGGCTGGGAGTTAGGCAGCGTCACGCACTGCCAAGATGGCGACGGCCGGAGCGGCTCGCTTTGAGCTTCAAAACCGCTCTTCAGAAACCAACGGGTGTCGTCACGGTAACTACGTCCATATTTTTATACAGTCAAGACCAAGAAAAGTCACGTCTGTTGTTTCCCCGACTGCTGGAGAAGTGAAGCTCCAAAGTTAACAACAATGGGTTAGCCTAGCCTGATGAGCTGCCTGCTAACCCCCCTGCCCCCCTCACCTGCCCACCAGGCCAAATCACTCAACCTAGAGGAAACACTGCATCTGTATCAGGACGCCACACCTCAGCACTCGCCCTCGATGCCCCACCAGCGATGGTAGATATGGAATATAAGTGTGATTCATGGCCTTGTTTCTTTTGGGCTCCTGACTGACTGACTGACTGTTGGTTTAAGGACAGACCTGATCGCGCTCCAGTTCTGAGTTTTGTTGGTTCAGGTCCGGGTACGAGAGACTTCCTGCCGTACGTCACATCTAAAACAAAACAGCCACACAGGAAGAGAAAACCTGCAGCTGATGTGACATGTTGAACCGCTGCTGGAGAGACGTTATGATTCACACTCATACACACCTCTCTCTCTCTGTCTCATTAGCACTGATGATATTTCCCAGGAGTTGTTTCCAACACTGAGACCTGTTGGCTTCAAACCACACAGCTGCTAATTACTGCCTGTCTACACACACACACACACACACACACACATGCAGGCTGACAGTCAGATCATAACAAACATGTGACACACACATAATGAATAGTGGCATAATGGAATTAAATAACAAGACAGACAAAACATAATTAGACACCTTTAAAGAATGGATCTGTGGTTTAGGCTGACGTACGTGTGTGTGCGTGTGTGTGTGTGTGTGTGTATGTGTGTGTATGTGTGTGTGTGTGTGTCAATTAGACAGAATAGATTTGTGGTTTTGGCTGCGTCACACGTTTATACAGACACAGACAGTCGATGTTCTACTTGTTCCTGCTCGTGTGTGTTCAGCTGCTTCTTTTTCATTTCCTGTTAGATTTTTTCTTTGATATATTTTTTGTCTGTTTGACAGCTCTCAGTGAAGAAAGTGAAGCAGCAGGACTCTCCGCTGCAGCTTCACCTCTGTTCTCAATTTTACACTTGGAGAGACAACAAAGGTCTTTCTGTCTTTCTTTATTTCCAGTTTGCAGCCGTCAGGTCAGGGCAGTTTTATTTATACAGACCGATATCACAAATCACAAATTTGTCTCAAGAGGTTTTACAATCTGTACAACATATGGCGACCCCCGAAAAAACCTTTAATGGGGAAAAAACTGAGGATCCAAACCAACAATGAACTGATCGACTAACAAACCTGATATATCTGATTAAAACACGTCAGTGAGTCTCACCGCTGCACTGGGTCACATGTTCCTTCATCATGAAGTCAGTTTGTTTAAAACGGCTCCAAAGACTAATAACAGCATCATGTTTTCAGGAAGAGGCTGCTCTGCTAGCTGCTAGCTGCTAGCTGCTAGCATTGTTTTAATGTGACCAAGCAGAAATGTGTTGAGATGTAACAACCCAGTCGCCAGTCTGTGATTTGCAGAAACGTTGAATATCTACGTTTCAACACAGGAAATACGTATCATATTAACATTTCTACCTGTTGAATAATGATGTTTCATGGTGTGACAACGCTGTGGTTCAGGTCTGGTTAGGTTTAGGCACATAGACCACTTGGTTAGGGGAGAGATCATGGTTTGGGTTAAAATAAAAATGAAAAATAAAAACAGCCGATGTCTCACTAAAAAAAGACGGTTTTGTCGGTTGAAACAGGAAGCGGACATTGGTTTCAGTTTCGAGGTGGTCTTGAACCGTGTTCTCTGCTGATTTACAACTTACTAACCCTCCACCTGCCCCTCCTCCTCCTCCTCCATCTGCCCCTCCTCCTCCTCCTCCTCCTCCATCTGCCCCTCCTCCTCCTCCTCCTCCTCCTCCTCCTCCTCCTCCATCTGCCCCTCCTCCTCCTCCACCTGCTCCTCCTCCTCCTCCTCCTCCTCCTCCTCCATCTGCCCCTCCTCCTCCTCCACCTGCTCCTCCTCCTCCTCCTCCTCCTCCTCCTCCTCCTCCACCTGCTCCTCCTCCTCCTATATAGGAATCAGCTCACATTGATCACATGTGAACTACGTCACAAAAACATTAAAGTCTGATTATTTCACGGCAGTCACGTTTTAACGCACAAATAAATAAGCATCAAACAGTGGACAGATGATTTACTGTGGACACAGACGCTTCTTTTCATTCATTCATTAAATCCAGCTAACGCTTCATACGAGGACAAAATGACTCATTTATGTCGGTTCTGTGGTTGGATTTCAAATGTTACGCTCGCAGTGCGCCGTAGGAGCATCATCTGACGCTCGCAGTGCGTTCAGGCCTTCAGCTTTGACAGACGTACTTTTTGACTTGCAGGTCACATCTCAAAGACCTGAAACTCGACTTGGACTCAGAAACTCTGGGTTTAGATTCAGATTAGAGACGTTTGACCAATAAGCAACAATTATTGTTTTTCACTCAGATAAGCTTTAAATCAACATTTTAATCAGTATAGTTGTGCACAGATGCCACATATGCATTAAATTTGTTGTAGTCTGTTGTCTTTGATATTAAGTGTATAACTACAGTGATGGTATGTAGACTCATCATGATGTTTATTGTCACTTTCTTTTGCACAGCTGATGGATATTTCAGAATAAAAGCAGACCCGTGTAGTTCAGTCTGTCTCCTAGAAATGATGTTCATATACGACTGAATTTCAAATGTAATGATGCTGCTGAATCACGTTTTCTCTCACAAACTGTTCTGCAGCCGTTTGTTTGCGGCGGTAAACGTGATCCGACCTCCGTGTGACCGACCTGTTCACTCCCACCACATGTGACCAATGAGAGGACGGAACGTTCTCACCTGACTGTTTGTGATGTATCTTTTGTTTCTATGTGAAAAGACAGTGAATGGAGTTTAGCAATAATAGACTGATGATTCAGAGCAGAACCAACGAAGCGGAGGGTTGAAACCGTCTCGCAGCTGCTGCAGATAAAGTTGATAAAGTTTATATCCGGCTTATCTGGTTTCCTGGAAAAAGACTGTTCAAGTTTCTGTTTGGTTGGTTGAAGGCTAATAATCAGCTGTATGAGTAAACATGAATATTTGTTCTGTCTGTCAGGAACAATAAGTTTTTATCAGGATTTAATTATTTGAGAAAATACCTTTCAAAAAAAGTAATTCAGACTAACAAATGATCGCTGCAGGATGAATACATAATGACTCCCGATGCAGGTGGACAATTATCCCAAAAATCTGTGTTTAATCTTTTCCAAAATGACTCCAGTTTGCCAGCGAACGGCCGTCCTGAAGGCAGAAACGATATTCTGCTGACAGTAGAAATGTGTTTCAGATGGAAGCAGGAGCTGCTCATATTCAGCACTAATGAGTGTGTTTTATTGTGCTACTACGCTGAGCTTCGTCTCTCACTGTTGTTTCACGCTGGAGTTTTGTTGTGTCTTCATGTAAAACCTGCAGAGTCTAAACGTCTGAGCTTGTTGTCACTGCAGCCACGAACTGAGCGAGTGTTGACAAGAGAGCAGCGGGATTTATCTCCAGTCACTCTTATCTACCCTCCGAGTGTCTGTGTGTGTGTGTGTGTGTGAGTGTGTTTTAAAAGCATTAGTCCATCCTTGTTTTAAAAAGACGATCACATCTGTTTTGTTTCAAGGTAAAAAAAAGTGACGTTTTGTATTGTTGAGAAAATCGATTCTGTCTGACAGAAGACGAGGACACGACCGTGTGTGTGTGTGTGTGTGTGTGTGTGTGTGTGTGTGTGTGTGTGTGTGCAGTCGGTGTGTCCATCAGCGACAGATACCACCTGTCACGCAACAATGTCACCGTGACAACACACCCCGCCGTTGGAGGCGATGAAGAGAATAGACGTCCAAACGTGGGGCGAGGGGTGATGGATGCTCGGCTGTCGACCTCTCTGACCTGCCGGAGAGAACAGAGCAGCGTTTTCACACCACTACATAATATATATATAACAAATACCAAACAATCTCCTCTGGACTCCTGTTATACCACATAAAAATCCTCTGCTTGGAATAATAAATTGTGTCTGACATGTTTTCCTGCAAAAAATGTTCAGATTCCTCGTAAAAAACCCTTCATATTACATCTTCTGCTTCTCCCTCGATGGAAATCCAGAATCTTTGAATATGAAAATATTTTTCATTTCTGAAGTTTTGCTGCTGGACACCAGATGACTCCTTCACTGTAAAGTTCAGTCTCAGTGTTTGGAGGCTTCAAAGTTTCCACATCACACTTTGTGTAGGTTGCATATCGTCATCTCCTCGTGATGTCACCGTTTCAGTCATCAAACTAGCTGAGAGTCCATGACGCTAGCATTTAGCAAAGAGCGACAGGCTTTCTGTTAACTCTTCTCTGCCTTTTAAACAATATTTCATCTGCAGTTTTTGTCTAATTTTTTCCACATTACATGATCTAATTAAGAAAGATTTGAATATTGTAATCTAACAGCTGGAAATGATGTCTATAACTAAAAAATTACAAAGGATCCTCGTTACTGTTGTGTCTTTATTTAATGAGCATAATATTAGTAATCATAACATCATTTGACCGGTGTTTGCAGGCACACCATGATGATTATGTAGCGTTTTCTGAGAAACCTGTAAACATGACTCAGGTCATTATTTTAGGAAGGTGACCATGCTGGACCACGATTGGCTGCAAACTAGTTGTGATGTCACAAATCCTGCTCGTAGGTTCACGAGTTAACTGAGATGATTTTCAGTGAGCTCAGAGAAACTTTCCTCCTTCAGCAGATGAATAAAAACAAACTGCACAGAGAAGAAGAACAAACATCCAGCTGAAGGAACAAGAAGAAAAACACATGTTTCTGACTGGAGGGGAAATATAATTTAGATTCATCAGCTTGTTAAACAAAAACAAAACCACGTCATGGAAACCTGATGTTGTTTTTATCTGATTTATTGATCGTCCTGCAGATATTTGATGGTATGAAAACAAACCTTCCCTCACACAAGAGAGGAAAAGGTTTGGTATGGAAGCACATCACTGCCATAATTATCTGAATTATGAATACCAAACCATCAGTTCGGTCAACGAAAGCCCTTCTTCCTAAAATGCTCTTTCTCCATCTCTCCATCCTTCTTTAGCTCTTCCTCAAAAATAATAAATAAATAAATAAATCATTTTGTTGTTCACCTGTATAGAAACGACCTTCATATACGACTAAACTGTTGCTATCAAACATCATCTCCGCCTGGATGATGTTCACAGTGATTTGTGTCTCTGCAGTGGGAGGGAGGAGGTCTGGGTGGATGCAGGAGACCCGGGTTCACATCCTGAGTCCTGTGTGTGTTCAGGTTTGGTTCATGGCGTTCCTCAAGGGTCTACTGTCGGCCCTCTACTGTTCTCCATCTACACGTTATGGGTCGAGTTATCTGCAACTCACGTGTTTGTTTCCGTTTCTATGCAGACGATACACAAATCTATTTATCCATAAATTCACCAGACTTCACCTCAGTGACCTCATTCAGGTCCTGGATGTCCAGTAACGAACGATAATAAAACTGAAGTGATGACGTTTGGACCTAAAAGCAAACAGGGATGGTTTCCGTCAGACTTCAGTTTCTGAGGTTTTGCCTTTGCTATCAGGAGTTTTATCATCCAGTGATGCTTCTGTCTCGAGGTTACTGTAAACTGGTTGTTTGCTGGGTTGCCACGGAAACCCATCAACCGCCTCCAACTTGTACAAAAACACTGCGGACAGGGTTCATTTCCTCTGTTCTCACCTCGCTGCACTGCTCACCAGCGGTGTTCAGAACTGATTTTTAATATTATTTTGTTTGTTTTTAAATCACTGAGCAGTTACATCATGGACCTCCTCAGTCCCTGACCCTGCTGGTTCTCTCAGACCTGCAGACCAGCTGCTGCTGTCGGTGCTCAGGGCACAGCTGGAGACGAGGTAGAAGGACCTTCCACTGAGAGTCTCAGTCTCCTTTTTTAAAAACTCATTTCTATAAAATGGCTTTTAATTAGTTTTTCTTTTTGTTTTATGCTTTTATTCATTCATTTATTCTTCAGATTTTTATTTCATTGTCTTTCATCTGTGTTTCTATTTCTTGATTTCATTGTAGATTTTCTGTTTTTATGTCTGTGAAGCACTTTGTTGTTGTTTTTGGAAAGTTCTACACAGATAAAGTTTATTACTGTTATTATTATTCTCTTCTACTGCAGCTTTTATTGGACTTCATTTGTACGTTGCTGTGGACAAAAAGCCAAATGCACAAATGTAAATGTAATCTGAAATGAAGTGAGAGGAGGAGAGAGAGAGAGAGAGAGGACAGAATATAAAGAAAGGAAGGAGAAGATGAGAGAAATGTAGAAGAGAAGAAGAAGAAGAGTTTCAGCCTCCAGATGTGTTGATCAGCTATGAAAACACTTAACTTCACACACCGACTCTCACTACTGTGTGTGTGTGTGTTTAACAGTGTGAGGAGCCTGCCTGTGGGCTAATTAACCACTCATTATGAATTTATTTAAACACACATTGGACCTCCGTTGTCATGGTTACCAACATACATCCCTGCTCTGTTTCTGTGTGTGTGTGTGTGTGTGTGTGTGTGTGTGAGTGTGTGTGTGTGTGTGTGTGTGTGTGGTCAGCACAGTCTGTCCTCTGGGAGCTGACAGCAGCACACACACACACACACACACACACACACACACACACACACACACACACACACACACACGGTTTCCTGTAATAGCTACAGTAGCTGTACAGTCCTGAGCCTGTTGGCGGTTGCTTAGTAACAGCTGATTTGGAGCCAGCTGATGTCGTTATTCAAGTTGAAGCTGCTGCAGGCAACTTCGGAGAGCAAAGTTTGAAAGTAGACATACATATATATACACACACTCACACACACACACACACACACACACACACACACACACACACCAGTGGGCGGTATCGTTGGTGCTGCACAACGTTGAACGTTTTGTGGCACAAACAGAAACGAAGAGTAGAACTGATGAAAAGTCAGATTGTAATATTTCTGTGAGTGTTTATTAGTTTTGAACATAAATGATGTTTCTGCAGCAGATTCAGCTTCAGGCTCATGTTCATCTGCGTCCTTTACAGTTAAAACAAATAACAACACAATAACAAACAGTACAAAACACACAGAACACTAAATACAAAGCTACACCAGTGATAATGCACTTTTTTAAAAAATCCTTTTTTATTGTGTTTTGCAGGATAATAAAACATTTGTATCAAAGACAAAAACACCTGCTGTTATAATGTTCCATAAAGGAACAAAGACGAGTGTTTTTATAAAGAACAGTAACACACACAACAAATGACACAAACAATAATGATGTTAAATAACTCTATTCATTAAAATAAAATAAAACAAAACAAAAAGAAGAACACATCTTACTCCACCATAGTTAATTTATTAGGTATCTGAAAATGTTTTATTCTAGATGTACGTGAGGAAGATGCAGTTTAAAGTGCAAACTTTAGTTGAAGAAGAGTATATTAAACAGCAGGTAACCATAGCAACAACATCCACTTGACGCTACATGGCCAGATGACATCAGTTAATCTCATTGAAATTGTATTTTTATAATAATAACAGTCTGATGTGTCAGTGTGTAACGTAGTGGTGAACCTGCAGCTCCTCTCGAGGCCTTTACGGAGCTTTATAGTGAGTTTCAGCTCGTTGTTTATCTGTCGGGCTGCAACTTTTACTGTTCTGGTTCACTCTCAGCGTCTCATAGCGTCACCACTGTTCACTACCTGCTAACAGTTAGCTGTAGAGTAGCTGGTGAACATAGTGGAGCATTTAGCAGCTAAAGAGCCAGATATTTCCCTCAGGAGTTGGTGGAGAGTAAAAACAGCTAAAAGAGAAACACGACTCCACATGAATGATGATGTTGCTCCGTAACTAAACAGCTGTTTGCTAACAAGTTCAACGTATCAACTATATAAAGCTGACGATGAGTCAGAGTTGTTCACTACTTGTTTCATCATTGGAACCTGACGTAGGTCGACATGACAAATAACACTTTGTGGTTTTAGGGGGAGGTTTACATGCTGGGACTGTTTCTTCATGAACAACATTTTATCTCCCAGCATGCTGTGCTGCGTTTCCAGCAGGTTGACTCACAGCAACAGTGACAGTCTGGGGAAAACCACAAACAGTCACTGCACCAAGAAAAAAACTCCCACTAAAACCTCAAATTATTGTTCTTACATTCCTGTAATTGTGTACAGATGAATAAAGTTAGAAAACTGTTGAAGTGTTGAAACTGTAGATGTGTTTTTAAAAGTTTGGAAAGAGCCATGCTAGCTGTTCTCCTGCTAACTGCTAACTGCTAACTGGATCAGATGCACAGTGACTGACGTTAACGGATGCATACTGGTTTGTTCGGATGTGTTTATTGTGTTTTATTTGTTATGTTTCCATTGTTGGAGATCTGCTGGAGCGTCGTTTGTGTGCCGTTTATGTTCATGTTTAGATGATGATGATGCTGTTAGATGGTGAGTTATGATGCAGGAAGGTTTGGTTTGTTGTTGAGTATGAATATTTCCATGAGCATAAAAGTTGACTTCTTATTCCTGATTCTTCTACATGTTGTGACCTGACAAATGACACTTTTACTGTTTTCACGTGTAAACGGACGTCGGTGAGCAGCGTCTGTCTCCAGCTGTCGGCGTCGGAGCTGCGATCTGTACAGCATCTGATGTCATCCTGGTTTGATTCTGTTTATCCAGCAGCTAACAGATAAATTACTGTGACTCCTTCGATGTCACGTCCAGTATTTCTCTGCACACTGCAGCCGGATAATCAGTCAGCAAAACAGTCATATTAGCAACGGTTGCTATGTGAATATGGACGACAGAAACGAGGGTTGCAGGTGCAGCAGCAGCCTCTGACGGGATTTAGTGATTCTTTTTGTTATCAATTAATCTGTTGAATATTTTCTTGATTAATTGATTAGTTGTTTTGGTCCATAAAATGTCAGAAAACGGTGAAAAATGTGGATTTTAACCAGAAAATATTCACATTGAAGAAGTCGGCGACTAATCGATTAATCAGCTAATGGTTGCAGCTCTGTTAGCGACGGTTGCTATGGGAACATGGACGTCGGAAATTTGGTTTTGTAAGAATTTCAGGCTGAAAAACGGTTGTGAATCTTACGTTAATGATCATGATGCAACAGGTGCAGCAGCCAATCACAACATTTCAATTAATTCTCCAATGAATGCCTGAATTAAACCCAACAGTTTAAATACTCGCTCCTTTTACTCGTTCTTCCACATATATACTGTACATCCAGATATCTACACATCATCCGCTCCTCCATCCATCCCATCAGCTCGTCTTCTGTCCGTCGCTCCGTCCATCAGCTGCTGTTTTAACCGTTCTGATGCCTTTTCTGCCTCCTTTGTAGAGTTAATGACCCATTCCCCCTCATTTCCCATGTCTGTCTGCTCTGTGTGTGTGTGTGTGCATGTGTGTGTGTGCGTGCATATGTGTGTGTGCGCGTGTGTGTGTGTGTGTGTGTGTGTGTGGTCTGACTGATGGCCATTCTGTGTGTCGGGGCATGACAGGGCCTCTAAAGAGAGGAGGCAAAGTGAAAAGAAAGAGAGCGAGCAAGCCAAGACGGATAGAGAGAGAGGGCATAGAGCATGCGAGGATTTTGTCTGTTGGTGTGTGTGTGTGTGTGTGTGTGTGTGTGTGTGTGTATGTGTGTGTGTGGGTTGGGGGGTTGCAGGAAAGGGTCAGTCTAATTTGCAGCTCATTGAATAGAAACAGGCTTCCTCTGACGGACGGGTTGGGGGGTCGTCACTGTGTTAGTGTGTGTTAGTGTGTGTGTGTGTGTTAGTGTGTGTGTGTGTGTGAGGCTCTGTGGGAGAGAGTTGAGTATAAAAAAGCAGCAGGAGCAGTTAATTTCTGACAGCAGCCGCCCAGATACTTTACAGCTATTTCCACACTGATGCATTTAGAGACTGTTGGTTATCAACGTTTCCTCCAACTCTGCCAGATCTTATTTAATTGTTTTAAAGGAGACATATTATCACACAGCAGAGGTTGAATATAGTCAAAGGTCCAAAACTTGAGGTGAACGTATGTAAAAATGCTGCCTGCAAGTCAAAAGTCAGGGCTTCAACCTGCAAAGTTACCTCTACTTCCTCCTCGTGGCTGTCCTGACGTAGCTTTTGTTGCTAACGTTGTTCATGTTGTTCACTCGCATATTTCAGATGTGATTCAGCTCCAACATGTATAGATGATTTGAGAAGTTGACATTTGGAGTAAAGAAGGAGAAACAGAAGTGAAATCCTGCTTCTGCGGTGAGCAGAAGTTCTGCAGTGTAATATGGCTTCACTAGATATGTCACTGAGAGTCTTTCTTAACGTCGACATCATTCTCAACAATCTCCACCAGCATCAGGAACTTGTAGGAGAAAATACAATCACAGTTCTTGCCGTCCTCACTTCCTGTCTCCATTGCTGCTGCTGCTGCAGCTCTGATGGAAGTTACATTTTTGAAGAGTCAGCTATGGCGTAACACCTTCACGCAGAGGTATAAATCAAGTTTAACAGGTAACAACGCTGCCTCCCCCCCCCCCCACCCCACCGCTGCTAAGGGGGAAGAACTGCTGGGAGGCCGACTAGAGCTCTGTGTGCAACTCTGTCTCCTAGAAATGACTTTCATATACGACTAAACTGTTTCCCACTTTATGTCTTATCAAACATAATCTCTGCCTGGATGATGTTCACAGTAATGAAGCTACATTTCTATGTGTCTCTGCAGTGGGAGGGAGGAGGTCGGGGTGGATGCAGGACTCTGACAGCAGAGATCCGGGTTCACATCCTGAGTCCTGTGTGTGTTCAGGTTTGGTTCAGGTTAGTGAAAGATGCTGCTGTGGCTTAAATGTTCATAAACATGTTGAGCTTCAAGTCACTGCAGACTTTTTTCTGTATTAAACAGAGACCAGGATCTTTCTCTGACCTGAACCAAGTCTGAACACAACCACAACACTTTCACTATTTTCAGTCTCATGCTCCAGTAGACTGTGTGACAGACTACTCACTGCTGTCCTCAGTCCACTGAAATACAATATGACATATAACTGGCTGATAAGATAAATGGTCCACAGCCTTTTCATTTTAAAAAGCTAACTGCATTAATCAATGAATTAATTAATGTGAAAGCATCTTACAGTCTCCTGCCTGTATGAGAATAACAAACTGAGGAGGCAGACTGCTCCACTGTGTTATTAACGTCATGTCTCCAGCAGTCAGCAGCCTCTCTGCTCCACTGTGTTATTAAAATCATGTCTCCAGCAGTGAGCAGCCTCTCTGCTCCACTGTGTTATTAAAATCATGTCTCCAGCAGTGAGCAGCGTCTCTGCTCCACTGTGTTATTAACGTCATGTCTCCAGCAGTCAGCAGCCTCTCTGCTCCACTGTGTTATTAACGTCATGTCTCCAGCAGTGAGCAGCCTCTCTGCTCCACTGTGTTATCAACGTCATGTCTCCAGCAGTGAGCAGCCTCTCTGCTCTGCTGTGTTATTAACGTAATGTCTCCAGCAGTCAGCAGCCCCCCCGCTCCACTGTGTTATTAACGTCATGTCTCCAGCAGTGAGCAGCCTCTCTGCTCCGCTGTGTTATTAACATCATGTCTCCAGCAGTGAGCAGCCTCTCTGCTCCACTGTGTTATTAACGTCATGTCTCCAGCAGTCAGCAGCCTTTCTGCTCCGCTGTGTTATTAACATCATGTCTCCAGCAGTGAGCAGCCTCTCTGCTCCGCTGTGTTATTAACATCATGTCTCCAGCAGTGAGCAGCCTCTCTGCTCCGCTGTGTTATTAACGTCATGTCTCCAGCAGTCAGCAGCCTCTCTGCTCCGCTGTGTTATTAACATCATGTCTCCAGCAGTCAGCAGCCTCTCTGCTCCGCTGTGTTATTAACATCATGTCTCCAGCAGTCAGCAGCCTCTCTGCTCCGCTGTGTTATTAACATCATGTCTCCAGCAGTGAGCAGCCTCTCTGCTCTACTGTGTTATTAACGTCATGTCTCCAGCAGTGAGCAGCCTCTCTGCTCCGCTGTGTTATTAACATCATGTCTCCAGCAGTGAGCAGCCTCTCTGCTCTGCTGTGTTATTAACGTAATGTCTCCAGCAGTCAGCAGCCCCCCCGCTCCACTGTGTTATTAACGTCATGTCTCCAGCAGTGAGCAGCCTCTCTGCTCCGCTGTGTTATTAACATCATGTCTCCAGCAGTGAGCAGCCTCTCTGCTCCACTGTGTTATTAACGTCATGTCTCCAGCAGTCAGCAGCCTTTCTGCTCCGCTGTGTTATTAACATCATGTCTCCAGCAGTGAGCAGCCTCTCTGCTCCGCTGTGTTATTAACATCATGTCTCCAGCAGTGAGCAGCCTCTCTGCTCCGCTGTGTTATTAACGTCATGTCTCCAGCAGTCAGCAGCCTCTCTGCTCCGCTGTGTTATTAACATCATGTCTCCAGCAGTCAGCAGCCTCTCTGCTCCGCTGTGTTATTAACGTCATGTCTCCAGCAGTGAGCAGCCTCTCTGCTGCTCCGTCAGCTCAGAGGAAAAACATCTCTGTTCATCACGCTGAGCGGCTGCAGGGTTTCTGAGGTGAAACAGACTGAACACCGACTTATTTTCTTCACCTCAGAGTTGGTTAAAGCTGTTTAATGCTGCAGTGTGTGTTGGTCAGCTGGTCTCGTTTGTTACTGCTGGAGTTTGCTGCTCCGCTAACATTCGACAGTGTAGAAAGTTCACAATATACTTCAAGTTAGTCTCACAAAGGTTATCATTTATTCATTAAATTAAAATGAATGAACTAGCAGATAACTCCAGCATGTGCACGCTGGAGACAGTCTGTTCTGCCTTTTTTGTTTTCCGTCAACACCACATGTCAGAATTTTCAACAAAGGCGGCGGCCAGTAATACAAAGGCCTTTGAGTTAGACAGGGAGGGAAAACCCTGGATCAGTAGGGCCTGGACCCCTAAAAGTTGCCAAGTCGATGCATCAGTCAATAAGCTTGAATGACTTGAACACATAACTGTGATGGAAACAGAGGACGGCGCCACGCGGAGCGACTGTGTTTTCTGCTCCGACGCTCAGTTTCAGTGTTAAATGCAGCAGTTTAAGTTGATTAAACTGTTTAAACAGACCAGCGTCTGTAGCAGACACATGAATAATATTTCTCATAGGAGGCTGGATTTAAAGAAACAAGAAGTAATGATGTTTAGTATGTAGGCCTTTAAGAAAGACATGTATGTAACGACATAAATACAGAGAAATATAGATAAGAATATAAAAATACAACCCAAATTTAGTCGTCATAGATTGCAGTAATAATTAATAAATATTTAAATAGACATAATAGTAAAGAGTTGTTGTTCAGTCTCACAGCACAGGTGATACTGGAACAGGGAACCTCTTATAGCTGCGACAGTCAGCTATTAAAACGATTCAATTAATCTCCAACTAGTTTGAATCCATTAATCGTTTTAATTTCTCTGATTCCAGCTTCTTAAATGTGAATATTTTCTGCTTTCTTTGGTCTCTATGACAGTAAACTGAAAACAAGACATTTGATGACGTCATCTTGAACATTGATCCACACTTTTCACCATTTTCTGACATTTTATGGACAACAAATATCTGATCAGTTAAATCGAGAAAATAATCAACAAATTAACAGCATGAACACAGATAAAACCATCATATCTCATTTGTAAATGGCTGCACTCTGTTATTTCCTCCTAAATGACTCATTACTGACTGAGAATAGAAAACATGAACACAGACATGAGACAGAATAAAGTGTGATTTTTTCCACGATGAGTCAGTCTGAGACTTGTTTCCCAGGAGGGAGAGTTTAAGAAAAAGGATGAAGAATAAAACTCGTCTTTGTCTCGTGTCCAGAGGAAGTTTTTTTTTATTGTTGACAGGATATTTCTTTCGTCTGTGTATGAAGGAAGTGTCTCGGCTTTGTAATCTAATAAGTATGACAGTCTATGTCACATGATGATGAGGGAAGGAATAAAGCACAGACCTCAAATGCTTTCAGCCATTTCTACCTCCAGAGAATAGTTCCTATAATATGTTAGCAGAGGTTTTGATTATGTTTTAGATGTCGGTCACATGGAGCTGCTTGTTAATATCTCTGTATACATGATTCTACATCCAGCTGTTCTCCGTCTCTAAACACCAAAACTCCAAAATGATCGATTATTTGCATCTGATTGTAATTATTATCTCTAAAGGCAGCAGTGAACTCTCACATCTATCAGACCTTCAGTCATTTGGGTGAACTGTCCCTTTAATTTGCACCCTGTAACTCTTGAGTCTCGTCATAAAATAAAAATCTTTATTTACATTTTTCTGTATCGAATGTTCAATCTGTGCCTGAAAGTCGGGCTCATGCCTGATGACATCATTTCCTGCAAAACCACAAGAATTTTGGTCTCGGATGACAGTGAGACTGCAGTCGCATGTGAATGTGTGTGTGTGTGTGTGTGTGTGTGTGTGTGTGTGCGTGTGTGTGTGTGTGTGTAGGCTGTGGTCCTCTATTAATCCTGTTCGGTCTGACAGTAAGTGTTGTTCAGGTTGAGAAATGAATTACCCTGCAGGGCGGGTAGCACACTCATTCATCACCATCACACACACACACACACACACACACACACACACACACACACACACACACACACACACACAGTGTTTAGATGTCTATCTGCAGTATTTTCCTGTCATTGTGTTGCGGCAGCAGCAGTTGTTCCGCAGCGAGACGGCTGCTAACTAACACTTTTCATTCTGAGCTGAGACCATAAAACACTCCGAGTGAATCATCTCTCTCATGCTGGACCTTCTTTTGTAATTCTGAGACCCTGAAACACAAAATGAATCACAGCAGTGTGTATCTCATTGCCTGGGACACAACAGGGAATGTATAATACCCCCCCCCCCACAGTATCCAACCTCACTACTAGATGCCACTAAATCCTTCACACCGCTCCTTTAACAGTTTCAATTCAGGACTTGTAATGGAGTATTTCTACTTTTACTGAAGTAAAGGATCTGAGTGCTGCTAGCGAGCTAATCATCATCTTGCATGTTTGCTACTGACTGACCACTGTGTGAGCTGTTAACTACACTTCCTTCTTATTGTTGATTTATGGTTTGTTTTTATTTGAAAATGTGACAACAGACACATTTTAGTAGGAATTTATAGTTGAACATAATGTTTGTAGTGTTTTTACTGCCCTGGCACTGAGCTTTATTATCCGATATTTCTCTGAGCAGACGTCTTGCTGGATGTGAGAACAACACAGTGGAGGGATATGATGAGTGACCAGCTACCTGTTTTTTTTTGCTATTTTCCAAAAAGGATCTTAAGAGCGAAACCAAAGAACACCAAAGAAAATTGTTGCTTTTAAGAGTGAGATGAAACAAAATGGAAAGATGATCCTGATGGAGGTCGCAGTGCAACATTAACACATCTATATGATGCACACTGTCCTTTAATAAAGTGCAGTGGGAAACAAAAATGTCTATATATAAACCATAGAGGGCTTCAATACGCATGCAAAACTACACTCTACAGGGAAAATATAGGACACAAGAAAAAGAAATCAAGTATTGAACATATAAAATACATTGATGATGCTTAATGAGACATTAAAAGAAAGTATTGTAGGAAATTACTAAAGTTTAATAGAAACAACATGCAGATTCTCAACAGCATCATCAGAAATGGAACTGGGAAAGCAGAAGACACTGGTTATTTTAATAAGAACAATAATTATATCATAGACCATGTAAAAGATATCGCTGATGAATCAAATGACTTCTGAATGTTGGTCCAACCCGAGTAAATGACATCTATGTCACGAGGCTGGTTGGGGAGATATGAGCTGTTCCTTACAGGAGTTCATGAAAGTGACATCATCGTGATAGTGAATAAATAAAAAGTAAAAAGTCTAAAGATTTGAATTCTTTCGATATGAAACTTATAAAGTCTATATTGAATGTGTTGTGAAACCGTTCACACGTATTTGTAATCAATCAACCAGATTAAAACAGTAACGACGTTATTCCTGTTGTGAAAAACATTTATTTTCAAACTATAGAACAGTTTCTTTGCGTCCAAAGTTCTATAAAATATTAGAAAATGATTTGTTAAAGTTTCATTGATAAACAGCTCACTAAGTGATCACCAGTATGGATTTCGATCTAACTGGTCCAGCTCATCGGCAGTAATGGAACTAGTGGAGAAAACAAAGACTTTACATTTGAGGTTTTTATCAACTTAAACATTGTTTTGATACCATTGATCATGGTCTTCTTATGAAGCAGTAACATTCTCCTGGTTGAAGAGTTATCTAGAGAATCAGCATCAGTTCAGATTCATAGCAGTGAACTCAGAGAGGTTACCTGAGGGGTTCCTCAAGGCTCTGTACTGGGACCCAAACTGTTTATACTTCATGATAATGTTTCTGTCTTCATTTGCTTGATGTAATTATTATGATTGATCAATGTACAGTTTATGTACATTCTTTTGTAACACTGTTATAATAAGGACCATCTTTTACAGTAAAACTAGCAAAGCCGACTCACCTCCTACCGTCCCCTGCACATGCTCAGTAGGAGGAGAATTACCCGTTTTGGTGTTTTAATGTGAACGGAGGTATTTGCAGCGTTTTAGAATTTCGCAGGTTAATGTAGACGTCATCTCAGATGTAAAACGCTTCCTAAACCTGCAGCTTTGCTATCAGTGAGTTAGCTGCTCTGTGGCGGTTTAAGCTACAGTTTGAGACGCTGGTCAGGATTTGCTTCTGGCTGGCTTCAGTTGTGTTTTTCATGTTGGGACACAACAGGGATGAAGTTTTGTACATCATTGTTTTTCTGTCTAAGTGACAGAATATCTGTTACTACTTCAGTTTCCCATCTAGTTTGAAGGATTAAAACTGGCCAGACTTCCTAATTTAAACCTTGTCTGTTAGCTGAACCCCTGCTTGAGTAACGATCATCATTGAAAGCCCACAGATCCATTAGGCTTTATTTACAAAGACGGTCTTAGTGCTTTTGTTCATACTTCCTGTCAGGATGTCTCTGCAGCCTCCAGTCTGAGCGCCGTACCTGCCAGCAGTATAAACAGCACGAAGCTCTGCCGATAAACTTGATTCAGGCGCAGCGCGGACTGAAGCCGACAGCAGCGGTGGTTTCAGCAGACCCTGCGGTGCCGTTAAGGGTCCGGAGTGCAGGGCCATTTGTCTCTTCGTCGATGGTATTGACAGCTTCAAAGCCCGCCGGGAGCCTAAAGAGACGATCAACACTCCACAGTAAACAGGATTTATGTCCAAATTGTGTTTTCTAACTAAACTGAAAAGCTGAAGTATCGGATCTGGAGCTGTTGCGTGATTTATATAGTCAGGCAGTGTCTCTCAGGTCCCATAATTCCCTCTGCAGCTCTGCTGAAGTTGAGACATGTTGCTGAATGACTTTATATTTTCAGCCAGTCTGATTACAAACAAATTCCAAAGTTCTTCAAACTATATCTGTGTAAATCTGTGACTAAAAATCTTTTGCAGCAGCTTTCCCACCAACAGCTAAAATCTGTTTATTTTAACCATGATGGAAATAGATTGTTTTGAGAGATGATATACTTAATCATTTAGTTGGAAAGTTTAGTTGGAAATTTCATGACAGTCTGTCTTGGACCAAAGTGTCGGACAGCTCAACTGACGAATGACGTCATGTTCCTGAAGGAGCAAAGGACAAAGACATGATGCAGATTCAGTTGGATTTGTGGTGAATAAAGTGATGAACAGAAATCTCCCCACTGGGTTTTAATTGTTACACAGTCGCTGAACTTATGGGAACTCCCAACATGACTTTCAGCTACATAGAACACAACATAGACTTCATATCGATTAGTTAGTTCTTGGATTATGAAGTGGCCATAAGTCCAGTTTAAAGGTCTTTTCACACCAGCAGTCAGTAAGACGACAAAGAAACGTTTTCAGGAGTCTAAACGTATGAAGTCCTTCATGCAGACGTGTGGGTTGGATGTGGTGAACAGATCTGAGGACAGTTTAAGTATCTGTCCAGACATGTTGCTGTGGACGGACTGACGACTGGTCCTGGTGCAGCAGTTATGTCAGTGAACAGCTGTGATGATATTTCCATCTATGAATTCCTTCATTGGACTGTATATCTGCTGTTATAGACGTGTGACAGTGTGTTATAGACGTGTGACAGTGTTACAGATGTGTGACAGTGTGTTATAGATGTGTGACGGTGTGTTACAGATGTGTGATGTGTAATACTGATGTGTGACGGTGTGTTATAGACGTGTGACTGTGTTACAGATGTGTGACGGTGTGTTACAGATGTGTGACGTGTGTTACAGATGTGTGACAGTGTGTTATAGACGTGCGACTGTGTTATAGATGTATGATTTGTGTTACAGATGTGTGACAGTGTGTTATAGATGTGTGACAGTGTGTTATAGATGTGTGACAGTGTGTTACAGATGTGTGACAGTGTGTTACAGATGTGTGACGGTGTGTTACAGATGTGTGACAGTGTGTTATAGATGTGTGATTTGTGTTACAGATGTGTGACGGTGTGTTACAGATGTGTGACAGTGTGTTATAGATGTGTGACAGTGTGTTATAGATGTGTGACGGTGTGTTACAGATGTGTGACGGTGTGTTACAGATGTGTGACAGTGTGTTACAGATGTGTGATGTGTGTTACAGATGTATGATTTGTGTTACAGATGTGTGACGGTGTGTTACAGATGTGTGACAGTGTGTTACAGATGTGTGACAGTGTGTTACAGATGTGTGACAGTGTGTTACAGATGTGTGACAGTGTGTTACAGATGTGTGATGTGTGTTACAGATGTATGATTTGTGTTACAGATGTGTGACGGTGTGTTACAGATGTGTGACAGTGTGTTACAGATGTGTGACAGTGTGTTACAGATGTATGATTTGTGTTACAGATGTGTGACGGTGTGTTACAGATGTGTGACAGTGTGTTACAGATGTGTGACAGTGTGTCACTGCAGAGAATCTCTGCAGTTCACTCAGAGAGGAGCTGAGCTGCAGAGAAAACACTCTGCTGAGTAAATAAGTGTGAGTCTGTCGTTGATTTAATGTGCAGTTTTCTCTGTAAACGCCTCAAGGCTGCAGCAGCTGGACAAGCGTTTTCCCAGGACGCTTTACTGCTCAGAGACCCAGGAGAGGGCTCAGTGTGTGTGTGTGTGTGTGTGTTCAGTCAGGCATATTTCCAGATGGTACCGTTCCTCTACTGTCCTGTTGGTCTGAGCTCTGCACAAACACACACACACACAAACACACACACACACACACACACACACACACACACACACACACACACACACACACACACTGGTTTGAAATTCTATACGTCAGCAGATATTCAAATGCTTTCATGACTTTCTTCAGTGTTTACACTCGGACTGAAATGTCTTCCAGCACTTCTATTTTAACTGCTATTTCACTGTTCGGTATTTCTGTTGTTTGAAATGTTTCATCAGCAAAATTTCACATCAACTTTCTTCAGGAAATTTAACCATTTCTAGTTTTTTATTAAATGTGGAACAAATGACTTGCACTGTGAAAGGTGCTGCTCACAGTGACCAACCCACAGTAAGGATTATTACCCAACTGGGCTTTATCGTACGATATCATCTTACAGCTCTGTTTTAGTTTTACGGCCTGCAGCTTTACTGTTTGTATCATCATTTTCAGAGCGGTAAAAACCCCACCATACGCCAGCTGTCCACAAACAGCAGACAGACACAGTTAGCAACTAGCTGATGAAGGAAATATAACATTTAGCAGCTGAAGAGACCAAACCAGAGCTAAAAGGACAGAGAATATTGGATTTACATTTATCAGACGGACAGAAACACGACTCCAAATGAATGATGGTGCACCTTATAACACCTGATCCTGGTTCTGAGAAACCAGGATACTGTTGCTTGTGAACAGCTGATCCAGGTTTCTGAACGTAGAAAATCAAGATACACCTGCACACAGATGATCAGAGACCATACTGTTAAAACCATGTAAACGGGGATATTATTAGTATCCAGGTTTTTGATGTAAACATCATATATGATCATATCGTCATGTGATCAAGACCAGGATACGACTCACACAGGGATATTAATGTAAACACACAGCACATGTTGCTACATGTCTGCTTGATAAGTAAATAAGCAACTGCTTACTATATTCTCTAACTTTATTAGATGATAATATGTCAATATGTAGTTATTGTGCTTCCCCCAAGAGGCCAAAACAGACTGAATGAATGCAGGTTTAAGCTAAACATAAGAGTTAGCATAGACTCACAATGGACAGTAAAACATATTTCAAAATTGATTCCACACATTCTTCTACCTCGTGGAAACCTGGATAGCCTACACTACCCACAATGCAGCTGGAGCTTGTGGTTGTGTTATACTAATAGCAGCTAATGTAGCCTGGAGCTGCTGAGCCTCCAGCAGTAGATGAGGAGCTACAGAGGGTCCGCTAACGTCTCTCCGCTAACACCCACACACCCACATTCTTTTAACTTCTCAGACTCTTCGAGCGCCAGCTGACACTGACTCAAGTGACATCACCAGTGACATCATCAGCCGCCTCTGGAGACATATGCAGTAGTACTACTCCCCAACACCTGGAAACACACTTTAGTATTCAGTGAGACTTCAGCTGCTGTCTGTTCAAGTCTTCAGTCACACTCTATATTATGTTTCCTTCATCTGATTATGTGTTCATGTGTCTTCACGTTTTTATTGATATTCAAATTTAAAATCCAGATTTACAAGTGTTTGTTATCTGCTGTCTTTCCTAAACGTTACTGACCGACAGCAGCAGTGTTATCATGACTGAAACCACTTGTGTTTAAACTGAGTGAAATATTTAAAACCAATTTATTATGATTTTTTTTCCCCGCCTGATCAATCCACAAGAATAAAAAAAAGAACATCTGGAGGTTTGAATGTTGTTTGTAGTTTAAGAGAGAAAACCAGACTGACGCAGATGTTTCTGACCTTCGTTCGTCATGGAAACTATCAGCTGCTGCTGTAGCTTCAGGTTTCAGTCACTCAAAGCACCGACAGTAGTAAACATCAGCTAGCATGACACTTCATTTTTTGTTGGTTAAAAGTTTTTTCTGCTCGCAGTGTTAAACAGATTCTGTCTGTTGAAGCTGTGAGACTATTAATTCCATTTAGAGAGTGACGCTTAAAAGTCAGAATATTCTGAAGTGGAGGCGCTCGGCGGCACTGTGAGCTGTGAAAAGGCTCTCGGCTCTGTCAGGGACATGAAACAGCAGCCGGTTCACAGGAGAGCAGGCAGAGCTGGTTTATGTTGGAAACATAACAGTGACGACCTGCAGAAACACTCAGAGGTTCAGATGCTCTGAAGACTCTGGTAACTGCAAATATTTTAATATTAAAGCCCTTCAAAACTTCAAATCTTATGCATTTCTCTTCTCAGCCCCATGATGCATTGGGGGGAATTATGAGCACAGCTTTGCTTTCTTGCTGAGAGTTAGATGAGAGGAGTGATATCTCACTCTTATCTGTCCACTGTTTAGAATAGTATTAGGATTTGTATAACAGCGGTTTGTTGTATTTACACTTTGTTCTTGCCTGAATTAAACAAACCAGATATAACATGTTGATTAATGAGTTTTAGAGCTGCTGCTAGCGAGCTGTTTCTCTCTGTGTCTAGTCTTTGTGCTAAGCTAAGTTAGCCAGCTGTAGCTTCATATTTACTGTTCAGACACTGTACAGACAGAATGAGCACATTTACCAAGATGTCAAACTTATTCGTTTAAACATAATAAGATAATAATACGTCTGCGTTGTACAGCGGGATGAGAGGGCGACCTGCAGAAGGGACTCAGGCAGCAGTAACAGAAATATACGTTAGCGTTAGCTACGTGGTGTTGGACTGTTTGTCTGCTTTGTTCTGTTCCTTTATCTATTTCTCTTATAAAAACTAGCATTTTAATGTTTTATGCTGTTTATTTAAAGTATCTTGAGTTGCAAGTAACTAAGTGTTGTTACTTAAATACATTTTTGCAGTACTTACTTGAGTATTTCCATTTGAAAACTTTGTTAGCTAGTTCAAGCTAGCTCCACCTGGAGCAGCCACAACAATAAAATACTGCTTATTCATTGACTCATCAGTATTAACAATGTATTTTTACTTCAGTACTTTAAGTATATTTAGCTGGTAATACTTCTATACTTTAACCTAAGTAGGATTTTAAATGCAGGACTTTTACATGTGATGGCATATTTGTACACTGATGTATTGGTTCTTCAGGGTGTGAGTACTCGGTGTTGGTGTTGGAGACTCGGGGTGTCTGCAGGTCTTAGCTGGACTCCTTCTGAACAGGAACTTTTACCTGCTGAACTCATAAACCTCGGTGACATTTGGAAACACATTCACACTCATTTAATTTAATAGATTCAAACGCAGCGTTCGACATGTCTGTGTGTGTGTTTGCATGGTGTTCACTGGGAAGAGCATAAGCAGACTTCTTGTTCGGCTGTAACTCAGCACCCCCCCCCCCCCCAACCCCCCCACCCCCCCACCCCACCACCCCCCCCTCTCTCTCTCTCTGTTTGCTCCATTTAACTGAAGCCACCAGCTACATGAATACCCATGAACAGCCAGGAGCTCTGCCAAAAGCTCCATTACAATCTGCCCTCCACCCCCCCCCCCCTCCCTCCTCTCTGCTGCTGCCTCCCTCCTCTCTCCCCTCTTCTTCTCCTCCTCCGCCTCTTCTTCTCTCACTCTGAATCACTCTTGAACTTCCACTAAACCAAAAAAAATATGCAACCGCCCGAACGTTACACCCATATGTGACAGTGTAACATGTGACTATGACACCATGTTCATCAGTCTGCTGATAGAACCGCCTCCACTCTGCTGGTCCTTGGAGTCCCTCAAGGAAGCAGTCTAGGGCCCCTGGATTTTTTAAAATTATTTTTATTTATTTTTTTGATAGAACTTTATTTTTTCACCTTTTTTGATTTAACAACATCCACAACAGACACAACAGTCACATGTCCAGAGGAGTGAACCCAGCAGCACCGACAGATGAATGCAGCTCGTTAACTCATACGAGTAGGTGGATGGTTGTATTTCCAATTTAAGATAATTAGCCATCTAACTATTAGAGTAGAGAGAGGGGGGGGGAGGGCACCCGCATGAAGACTTCAGAGTTTTGTTTTTGTTTGTTTTTTTTGGAGAAAGGCCAGAAGGTGTAACGGCTGCGTACGGGTTGATTACTGCGATTGACACGGTGTTAAAAACAGATTTATAGGAAAGAAGCAGTCAGAACATACGCAGCAGTATGGCTGACGACTGTCTATCACGTCTAGGGTGATAAACCTGCTTTAATCTTTGCTGGTCTGACTGTCGTCCGATATATACGGTGTATAAACTGTCTGATGACATCGTGGTACACATCACAGTTCTGTGGAGTGATTTTGATCTTTGGGGCGTCAACGGTTTGTACGTTCAGGTCTGAATCAGCGCTCGAGTCGATAAACTCGTTGGTTAAGTTTCTTTTCACACAGAGAAAAATCCAAACAAACCAAACTGCATCTGTAAAAACCATGTGAGAGTGTTCTCTCCTCTCATTGGTCAGATGTGATGAGTTTCTTTTCAAATTCCTGATTGTATTATTCCTGCAGTTCTACAATATTTCTAGTTAAGCATAAAAAAGAAAACTTATAAAGAAGCACGATTGTAAAAAATGATGATGATGACACGTCTGGTTATGAGAAGTGAAGCGTGATTCCACTTTGTTCCGTCTGTTCCCGCCATGTAGCCGGTTAGCTAACGCTACTCTGCCAGCTGTTTGCAGATATCCTGTGGCTCGGCAGGTAGAGCAGAGTGTTCGCTCATCACAGGATCGGCGGTTCGATCCTCAGCTGCTCAAAGTGCAACATGATGGAGACGCTGCAGATGACGGCCAGTTCAATAATGAACTAACGAGTATCGTGTGTGTATCTACAGCCTGATATATCTGATTAAAACACGTCAGTGAGTCACACCGCTGCTCTGGGTCACATGATCCTTCATCATGAAGTTAGTTAGTTTAGAAACGGCTCCAAAGACTAATAACAGCATCATGTTTTCAGTCTCCAGAGAGTAGTTCTGTGTACGGCAGACGCTACTGAGCATGTGCAGGAACGTGATTCTGTTTACAGCTTCGTTAGCTTGTTGTGCTGCAGATAAACAACCTCTGACTTTGTTCTGCATTGTTTGTTGTAAAGACACTTTCCTGGTCGATGACTTTGTACAGTTTTAGTTTTATAAATAATATATAATATTATAAATCACTGTGCTGGGTTTTGGTGTCTGATAAGACTTTAAACTCACTCTCAGCTCTCCCAGCTTTGGTTCGGGAGTCGTATCACCACTGAACTGTCTCTGGCCAGGTTGCATTGTGGGTAATGTACGCACCAGGTTTTGACAAAAAAAAAAAAATTGCATTTCTGGTTCTGCTGCATCAATTTTGTTCCTCTTTTCCATCGTGAGTCTGTTACAGGAGTGTGATGATGAATCTAAGTCGAGCTGGATAAAAAAAATACTTTCTGATTAATCGTGATTCTTATTTGAATGATCTAATATTGATTCTTGAAATTCAGAGGTCGATCTTTGCATTTGTGTCTTTACTCAGTAAACATGCACTAAATGTTAAGTGTAAGCAGTGGTTACTTATTGTAAGCGGTCTATAATAATAGAGTAAGTAAGTACTGTAGATGCTAGCTGCTATATTAGCTGCCTTGAATCACGACAGTCCTGTTAAACCGTGAGGTGAACAGTTTGTGGACTGTGGTGACTCAGGATCTGATCTGATCTCTCCGTTTGTGTTCGCTAACGAGATATTTTATTATCTCCGACTCTCCGAGATGTGAAACGGTGGAAGTGGACTGAACAGTGTGCAGGTTCTGCTGTACTCTAGTGTGTCTCTACCTGCCGAGCGGCTAATTACATGACTGATGTCCTGTCAACACAAGTGCAAATACAAACGGTGCCGATGAATTAACAAGCAGACTTTCAGTTTCTGTCTGTGAATCATTAAAGTTGAAACAGTCCATGAGTTGCTGTATGATGATGCAGGTCTGTTATTATTCCTGCTCAACTGTTAATATAATATATTTAATGTGTTTTAGTCTTTTTGTATTTGCTCAACAGTCCACAGTTTAATAGTTGAGGTTAATGTTCACAGTGTTGCTCAGGTGTTGAATGTAGAAGAAATTCAATTTCCCAGAATAAACTGAGAAGTGCTTCATATAATATTAGTTTATTATTGGATGTAACTGAATCAAGAATCAGAATTAATGGATTGTGGACTTCAGGACTTTAATCTCCTCCACTCAGAAACACGTGTTTGTTCTTCTTCTTCTGTGCAGAATGATGTTTGTGCAGAGTAGGGGTGTTATTCAGCAAAGCACAAATACAAATACAAATACAAATACTACTAGCATTATTTGTTTTCGGGAAGAAAAAATAGCAGCGTGCAGGTTGGTTACATCACTATCTCAGTGTCTCTCCTCTGCTCCGCTGTGACGTCTATCAGCAGGTCTCAGTGAGGGGAGTCACATCCACCTGCTACATGACGCACATTTCCTTATTTGGACATCAGTCCCGGAGTTGAGGGTGTTCCCCAGAGATAAAACTGAACTACTGACACTAGTGAAGCGCTCCCCAGAGATCACTTCACTTATTGTAACACTTTAATTTTCTAAAACTAAAAGCTTAATAAAAACAAAAAGTTTTAAACCTCTTTTCCACTTTTATTCAAATACAAATACAAATAATTTTGCTGCCTCAACAAATACAGATACAAACATCTCTAGTGCAGTTTGTTTTCATTCATCTACTGAAGGAGGAAAAGTTTCTCTGAGCTCATTGAAAATCTGCCTATGTGCATGATTTATGACATCACAACTAGTTTGGAGCCAATCGTGATCCAGTATTGGACCGACACACACTTGAAGCCTCCAGTAAACAAACACTGAGGATGAACTTTATTTTGAAGGAGGAGACATCTGGTGTCCAGCAGGAAAACTTTACAGATCAACAATATTTACAGATTCTGTTGTTTTTGTTTTGTTTTTTTTTTTAAGAGGGAGGAATAGATGTAACTTTAGGAATGTCTAACTAGGTAAGTAACCTTTTTAATGGGAAACAGCATGTTTTTATACGTCTGAAACAAGTCTGGAGAGGATCTTTAAAATGTTTTCCTCACTGGAAGAAAGACAACCTCTGAACAAAAGTACAATAAAGTATCTGTCCACATACTTTTGGCCATATAATGTGTGTGTGTGTGTGTGTGTGTGTGTGTGTGTGTGTGTGTGTGTGTTTCATTCTGTCCTCTCTGTTGTCTCCGCCCCTTCCAGGCAGAGAGAGAGTGATGACCGAGCCTCCCCATTGGCTGTGAGTGAGGCTCATGTCCCTCCTCCTCCTCCTCCTCCTCCTCCTCTCTCTCTCTTTCTCTCTCTCAGCCTGAGAGGGAGGGAGGGAGAGTGAAAGTGGAGAGGCAGGCAGGCAGACGTGTTGCAACAGATGGCTTTACCAGTGGCGGTGGCTCGGCGGCGGCTGCACCGAGGAACTCTGGGACGCCGTTAGAAAGAGACAGAGAGAGAGAGAGAGAGAGAGAAGAGAAGAGAGAAGGAGGGAGGGGTAAGAAAGTCACAGCGCTGGAACAGAGCGAGAAAAAAGGAGACCGAGAGAGACCTCCCCCCCCCCCACACACCTCCCCTTAACTTTCTGTCTTCGTCTCTAGACAGACAGACAGGAAGACATGTCAGTGTGAGCGCAACTTGTGTGGATTTGCTCAAAAGAAAGACAAAAAAAAAGCTTTATGGAAGAGATGACTTGTGTGATTTGAGCCTTCATCCTCCTCCTCCTCCTCCTCCTCCTCCTCCTTCCTTCCTTCCTTCCTGGGGGTCAGAGAGGAGAAGAACACCTGCCGACAGCGAAGGAGGTCCAGAGGAAGGAGACGCAGCAGCAGCAGCAGCAGCAGCAGGAGGTACAGGAGTGTTTCTACTCTCTTCTACTTTATTATTTTACTTCTTCTTCTTCTTCTTCTTCTTCTTCTTCTTCTGCTGCTGCTGCTGTGAGGTCGTCATTTATGGGCTTATTTGCAAAGTGTGTGTGTGTGTGTGTGTCAGTTCTGCTCTACTTCACTGTGTGTCAGTTTCTGTGGTCAGAGCAGCTTTGTTACTCTGTGTGTGTGTGTGTGTGTGTGTGTGTGTGTTGCTCTACTTTTCTCCTGGCGTTAGTTTTGAGGCCATGTTGTCACTTGTCACACTTGTTTTGCAGCAGTGTGTGTTTCACGTGCTGCTGCTTTATTAACTGTGTGTGTGTGTGTGTGTGTGTGTGTGTGTGTGTGTGTGTGTGTGTGTGTTATTGCTTCCTGCTTTAAGAACACGTGGGAGTGTGTTTTAGCTGCGCAACACTGAGGTCAGTCAGGAGAGAGAGAGAGAGAGAGAGAAATAAAGAAAAAAGGAGGGATGAATGTAGGGAGGGAGAATGAAGGAAGGAAGGAAGGGAGGGAGGGAGGGAGGGAGGGAGGGAAGCTGTTCCACCCGAGCTCTGCTTTTATTATAATGATATTATTTTTTTATGTTTTCCTTACTAAGTAACAAACGGCTTCACAGGGAATATAAACACAGAAACACAGCTCATAAAAAGAAAAAGTTCTCCAGACAGAAACAATAACGGTGTAGAGAGAGAGAGACGCTGCCGTCACATCAAACTGTCACACATGAGGAAAAAAGTTTGGTGTCTGATCCTCAGCAGACGACATGAAGAGGATGAAAGTCTGCTGTGTGTCAGAGGGAGGGGGGGGGGGGGGTTATCATGTGGTGAGCGTGAACATGCAACACTTCTTCACACTCGTCCGCTGCTTATATATTTCAATCGACTGTTTTTGACGGATGGATGGATGTGAGGCGTTTTCAGCAGCAGATAAACATCGTCAGCGGCTGCATCTCGTGTGGCGTTCGGGGTCCGGAAGGTGTTTCAGTTTTTTGTCGTCTGTTATTCTTGTTCAGGATGTTTAACCACAAACGTCGTCCCTCGTGATGTTAGTAGACTATTCACCATACTAAAAACCCTTCCAGTGTTTAGCAGAGATGTTTCAGGCTGGAACAAAGTTTAAAGGACGATTTCACCGTCACCGTTTTTTTTGCAAGTGAAAAGCAGCAGTCAGGTGTCTGTAATCATCCCTCCTGTTCATACTGGATAGTAAAAGATCCTTCAAATGTGTTTTAATGGAAGTGATGGAGGATAAAATCCACAGTGTGTTCACACAGTCATTTAAAAGTCTGTGTGAAGCTTCTATTCAGCTTCATCAGTCTGAGTTAGTCATATCAAGTGGATATCTGACACATTTACAGTCTTTTTAGCATCAAATTCCCTCTTTGTGTTTCCTCGGACAGTGTTTCCCTGTTGAGCTGCAGGTGGAAGTATAGTAACAAAAAGAGGAACTTTGGCACTAAAAAGACTGTAACGTTGAAAGATATCTACTGGATTTGACTCATTTGGACGCTGAAGCTTCATATTAGCTTCAGACTGTGGATTTTGTCCTCCATCACTTCCATTGTAACTCTTTCACTGTTTATTTGAGTTCATTTGGAAATCATCATGTTATGACCAGCCTCTGTATCAGGAAGTCACAGCTCAGCAGCGACTGTAGATGTTAAGTGTGATTCATGGTGATTTACTCACAAACTGCTTTTAGTGAATATTTGAACAGCGACGGCGTGTTTGTTCTAAAATAAGACAGAAAGATCAACAACACGTCAGCGACTGATACGTTCAGTCTGTTCAGGTTTGATGTGTGAGAGTCGCACACCTGTTGACACCTGTATGATGTTTAAAACACGAGTCTGACAACAGCGTGAAAATTACACCTCTTAACACCTCTGACTCCTCTGTGTTTGCTGTGTCGTGTGTGTGTGTGTATGTGTGTGTGTGTGAACTGCAGTGGTCGGTGTTGGCGGGAACTCTATTGACAGAAACTATTACGATTTGGTTACTGGCTTCCCACCGTCTAACACACACACACACACACACACACACACACACACACACAGTCACACACACACACACACACACACACACACACACACACACACACTCAGCAGGGTAAATGAGGCTGATGCTACTTTGCTACCGCTGGAATGTAAACATTCATTGACCCCAACTCTTCAAATATTAACACACACACACACACACACACACACACACACACTCTCTCCCAGCAGTTGTCGGGCTCCAAAATTAAAGCTTGATATAATAAATTCTTGTTACAAAACAAAGCAATAAACAATTAAAACTACATTAAAGTCATACAATATTTATTTCATCATGTAAAATCAGACTCATTAAAGCAGGAGACACTTCAATAAATGATGAAATGATTAAACAACATCAGTCAGAGTGTAAAGTGCTGTTAGCGTCCTCTACAGGCTGCACTCTGCATTACAGCCACAATATTAACAAACAACTCAACAAACACTCGTCTGCTCTGACAGTCTCACCTGAAGGCGGCGCTACAGGAAACCTGACGGGGACCTTTAAATGTAAAGAGTTTATCAGTTGACCAGTAGACGTTAAAACATTTGGAAATATTAAATCATGTTTAAGATGAAACACCTGCATATTTCCAGCCTCTATATTTATATTCTGGGGCTTTACTGGAATAAAAACTCCTTATTGATCTTCTACTGGTCCTTTATGCAGCCCCTCAGTTCAGCCTCTGTCTGAAACAGGCCGTTTTAGCTCCTGTCTCTTTAAGGCCCCGCCTCCTGATGAGCCCACTCTGTTCTGATTGGTCAGCTTTCAGGAAGCTTCCTCCGGCTCCGGAGGCTACGTAAACAAACTATAGTAGCAGGATTTCACTTCTTTCTCTCCTTCTTTACTCCAAATGTCAACTTGTCAGATCCATCCGTACATGTTGGAGCTGAACAAGACATGGAAACACCTTAGCAACCACCTTAGCAACCACCTTAGCAACCACCTTAGCAACAAAGATTACCAAACAGATGGCCCTTTGTGGGCATGTGAGAACAATCTGACATCATCACGAGGAGGAAGTGGAGGTAACTTTGCAAACCAAACGTTCAGAGCAGGTTGAAGCCCTGAGTTTTGACTTGCAGGCTGCATCTCTACAGCAATCCTACTGCAGTAAAAGTACATAAGTATTATGAGCTTGATGTAGTTAAAGTATTGCAGTAAAAGTACATAAGTATTATGAGCTTGATGTAGTTAAAGTATTGCAGTAAAAGTACATAAGTATTATGAGCTTGATGTAGTTAAAGTATTGCAGTAAAAGTACATAAGTATTATGAGCTTGATGTAGTTAAAGTATTGCAGTAAAAGTACATAAGTATTATGAGCTTGATGTAGTTAAAGTATTGCAGTAAAAGTACATAAGTATTATGAGCTTGATGTAGTTAAAGTATTGCAGTAAAAGTACATAAGTATTATGAGCTTGATGTAGTTAAAGTATTGCAGTAAAAGTACATAAGTATTATGAGCTTGATGTAGTTAAAGTATTGCAGTAAAAGTACATAAGTATTATGAGCTTGATGTAGTTAAAGTATTGCAGTAAAAGTACATAAGTATTATGAGCTTGATGTAGTTAAAGTATTGCAGTAAAAGTAGTGGTTTGGTCCCTCTGACTGATATATTATTATATATGACATCATTAGATTATTAATAGTGAAGCATCAGTGTTAGAGCAGCATGTTACTGTTGTAGCTGCTGGAGGTGGAGCTAGTTTACACTACTTTATATACAGTTAGCTAGTTTAGTCCAGTGGTTCCCAACCTAGGGGTCGGGCCCCTCCAAAGGGTCAGCAGATAAATCTGAGGGGTGGTGAGATGATTAATGGGAGAGGAAAGAAGAAAAAACAAAGTTCTGATACACAAATCTGTTTTCAGTTTTTGGACTTTTTCTCTAATCTTTGATTTTTGCTGAAATATTGGATCATTTGAACATTTATTGAAATGACTGAGATGATGATGATGATGATGATGATGATGATGATGATGATGTAACGGCACTTATTGATGTTTTGTTCAGTGATGGTTTCCTATTGATGGCTGTTTGTTGTTGGTACATGACGGGACGGCTGTGTGTGTGCGTGTGTGTGTGTGTGTGTGTGTGTGTGTGTGTGTGTGTGTGTGTGTGTGTGTGTGTGTGTGTGTGTGAGTCCTGATGATGATGATGATGATGACACTATCGCCTGAAGCTTCCTCTCAGCTTCGTTGGCCTTTGACCTCTCAACCTTCTGTTCTCTGACTGTGTCTCTTCACGTTTCATCAGCCCCGTTACGTGACACGTGACGACACACGAGGCTCGTTTGATAAACCAGATCCATATTCCTGCTCTGTGTGTGTGTGTGAGTGTGTGTGTGAGTGTGTGTGAGTGTGTGTGTGTGTGTGTGTGTGTGTGTGTGTGTGTGTGTGTGTGCTTTAGTTTAGACTCAGACAGACATGTATGGATGTTTGAGTGTGAAAACAGATCTGCAGAAAGCTGTAAAACTACACGAATTACATCCGACACGTCCACCAATGAACCGAGACCGTCATCGGCGACGTCCATCCATCATCATCATCATCATCATCATCAAGTAGATCTCTCTATCTTCCTCCTACGGCTGCTCCGCTGCCTCTCTGAGCCGTGATCACCGCCGGGTCCTTGTTCTTGCTCGTCGACTGCAGCAGAGTCGATCTTTGTGGTCATTTTTACTCCTAAAATACTTCAACACTGATCTGACCAGCGTGAGTTTAGTTTGATTAGTTTAGTTTAGTCTGATAGTGAGTTTTAAAGGACGCCCTCTGCTGGTGAACCACTTCAAACCGTCTGTGGTGCTTAAAGTTCATACATTTAGAATTTGTACACATTGAATATTTCATTTTCCCTCCACGTTTGAATGAAAGTTTGAATGTTGACATTCAACACATTCACCAGAAAAGAGAATAACTGTTCACTTCTACAAAAACAAGCAAAACACTGAAAACACACAATCACATCTTCACCAGGCGTCAGCTGATCCAGCTGGGTACAAGGTCGATACCATGGCAACGCAGCCGGGTGACCTTTGAACTCATTGCAGCCTGGAGGCACACACACACACACACACACACACACACACACACACACACAGTCTTTAGTGTAAATCCCCTTCACTCTCTCTGTCCTCACTTTTACTTTCTCACATTATTTTCTTTTTGTTCTCTTTGTTCCTTTTTCACTAATACTGATTCATTTAGAAAGCCTGTGTGTGTGTGTGTGTGTGTGTGTGTGTGTGCGTGTGTGTGTGTGTGCGTGTGTGTGTATGTGTGCGTGTGTGTGTGTGTGTGTGTGTGTGTGTTTGTGTTTCCAGGTGTTTTCCGTGTAAGAAGTAGTTATGAAGCCTTTTGTGTCTCCAGAGGGAGCTGATGACGTCACTGATGATGTCACTCGAGTCAGCGGCGGGCGGGGCTTGAAGACTCTCGTTGAACACGTTTTCTTGCCTGAGAACGTTTTGTCACGTTCAAGATGTCGACTCGTTAATATTCACAACCTTTCACTTCACTTGTCAAACTTGTTGACGTCTTCTGCTCTTTGTCTTCGGTTTGTGTCGCCGAGTTTTTTAAAGTGAGTTTAATTTTTATTTCTATAATTCTATAAGTCTGAGCTCAGAGTTTCCTCCTGGATGACTGCTGGCTTTATTCCTCACATGGAGCTACGCTAGTCACTCTGCACTAGGAGTGAGCCTGAAAATAAAGACATTATTCAGCAAAGTACAAATAGTGGGTTTTATATTAGTTTCATAGAGATATTGTAACAGTTATGTGTTGGGGATGTTCTCCAGAGATAAAACTGAGCTACTGACACATGCAAAGTGTTTCCAAAGAGACTCTCCAGAACCTGTTGTTCCTCTTCTCCTTTACACAAAGTTAGGTTGTAAAAAAAATAGGCAATAAATGAAAAGTGCAAATCAATAATCACCTCTGAAGTTCTTCCCTACATGTTCCAGGCTGTGCTGTCTGTGTGTTCTGGGTGTATAAATAGGTAGAGGTCTGTCTGCAACGAGCTGATGAGTAAAGTTTGATCTCAGTAGTCAGCGCAGTCGTCTCTGATCTGAGACTCCAGTTAGAGACCCGGTGTGGGGACCAACTTCATAAGGTAGTTTATTCATGAACACTTATTATAACACTTTAATTATATCAAATTAAAAGTGTCATAAAAACAAAAACAGGATTTTTAAGCCTCTTTACACTTTTATTCAAATACAAATACAAATACAGATACTGGGATCTCTGCACATCCCTGGTTGTCACATCATAAAACATGATTATTGATTAACAGATGATGTGTTTAAAGGTTTTATAAAACACAGACAGATGATGTCGTCCTGCTGATAGAGACGCCAGATTAGAAAACGCTGCTACGTGTCGTTCTGGAGTCACATGATCAAACACTGGAGAGTTTCATTTGGAGGATTTTGCTCCAATTTTACTACATCTGATCTATTCTTCTGATCTAATTCTATCTCATCTCATTTATTCTTATTATTATAACACTTTAATTTTCTAAAATTAAAAGTGTCATAAAAACAAAAACAGGATTTTTAAGCCTCTTTCCACTTTTATTCAAATACAGATACAGATACAGATACAGATACAGATACAGATACAGATACTCTGCAGCTCCTCTCAGCTTTACAGCGAGTTTCAGCTCTTTGTTTATCTGCAACTTGTCTTCGGTCTGGAGGAGTTGTAGTGTTTATTCACCGACAGCTTCGCCTGTAGACACACTGCACCGCTACGTCGACAGCTCTACTGCTAACATCAGAGCACAGACGTGATAACGGGAATAACGGCTGCCTCGAGTATCCAGGCGACGTTATCTGTGACGGTAGACGTGTTGTGTGCATGTTATCAGGCAGGTGATGACGCTCTGCTGCAGGTGATCAGTGTATCAAAACAACCAGGACAGGAAGTGCTCATTTTCAGGTTGTGGGAGGCGACTAGTGAACCTTCACCAGAGCTCATCAAGAGTTGTTTTAGT